>NC_051157.2:186799444-186839515 GCF_013339745.2 Dermacentor silvarum
GGCTAGCAGAGACAGGCAAAGTCGAATTTATTACCACTCCAAGCAAAAGCAAGTCTTTGACGTAATAGTTCGCGAAACCCACTAGGTGGAGAGAAGCGTCCACCCCACATTTTGAATTAATCAGAAAATACTGAGCAGAAGTTATGCCGAATACTGTTCTTGGTGTTATTTTTACGCGCTAACCTCCGAATATTTATTATATGGGAATTAGTAAACATACTGCATTCATAGATCCCACAGTCCATCGCGGCATTATAAAAAGTGTGCTCGCGCGGGCAACTTTGATGAAATAATAATAAGAAACTCAAGAACTTGAACTACTATATACAATACTGCATATTGCTCGCATGCAATATCCAAATATTTCCGGTAATATGTACTGTGGAAATCATTATGAGCCTCACAGCCCGAATAATGCAGTCGCTATCGCTGTCCCTTTTACGGGCCTTTGCGCAAAGCTGCAATATTTTTTTCTTCCCGTTTGGGGGGGGGGGGGGGGTGGGGGTTGGGGTGGGGGGGGTGTTATGCAGTGTTCTAGGACACTCCCGTCACTTTGCGCGCAGCAAGGAGAACTATTCAACGAAATATAAAGCCGCAGGCCCTCGTGGAGAGAGAGGAACAAATGGAAGGCATGGAAGTTAACCAGAATCAGATGGGAATTCCAGTTTCCCACCCCGCACTGCGTGAGGGTGAGGAAAGTAAAAGTGAGAAAGGTACAATCGGTCAGGGCGAGCATCTGTTCTTCTCCCAATGCGGGCGCGAAATAAACGACCACAGCCCGTATCCGCAATAACGTTCTTGGGATAGAAACTGTTCGTAAGAGCAGGTGACAGCCAATTGGGATGTTGGTCGTGTCATTAGCTAATGAGGCCTGCCAATGGCAAGTATAACTTACGAACGCAAAGCTTTGTAAATTCGGCCCCAGTTTTCTTAAGTGCCGAAATCAACACCTAGTGACACTTTGTTCGATGTCATCTGGCCATGTTTCTTGTTCTAGGCAACGAACAGCGCAGAAGACGCGAAATGTTATATATCGTATCGTCGCGGCAGCTTAGTTTGCGTGGACTTATATCTCCCGCCCCCACCCCATTGCTTATGCAAATACTCAAGTTCTCCGTACCTGTCAACTGATTTTACTATACGCGTTTAGCGGATCTCTAGCAACGTTTGATGACGTTACATTCACGAAGAAAACGGAGCCATGCGAGTTGGACAATGGGAACGTAACGCAGAAAAGTAGCCCAACTACGGCCGTACACGTCTTTCCGTCAAGCGGTGAGGTGCTGGCTATATGCGCTCGCTGATTCGGGCTTTTCCCGCCGTAGCAACGCGCGCGCTTCCGCCACGAAAGAATCGTTCCCAGGTGTCCCCTCGTTTCCAGTCGTGTGACTCACGAACCGCGCCGAAATGGTAAGCCAATCGTTGTTTACACCTCCTGAGCCGACCTCGCTCGCGGCCACGATGCACACGTGCTGCCAACTAACGTGCCAAGGCGGTGTGTCGTGAGTGACCTCGAACTCGCCGACGTTTTGTGCGGCCCCCGCTTGATAAAGCCACGATAAAACCACGAGCCACGACGCGTTCACCGACACTCGGTGAACGCGTCGTTTAAACAGTTCGATGGCCGTGTGCAGAAAGCCGCACTTGAGAAACAGCGACGGTTCGTTGCGCCGTGCTTTTCTCTGTGCGATTGTGAGGCGGACCGTGTGATTATATAGGGCCAAAGGTTGAATACGGGGAGTGCTATTGCCAGTAAAGGCCTTGAGTTTACTGAACAGCGCTGAGGCGGGCAAGCAACATCTACCGCTCAGCATCAGATTTCTGACGTCCCAGCATCGACGAGTTCGGAGCTTATTGCTCTCCGAGGCGCCCTTAATTATGTTAACTAACAGCCTGCTAATTTGTGGGCAATATTTTGCGTCACAACGGCGGTCCTACAGTGTTTTATGTCAGCTATTCGACACGGGTCATGTGAACAACTCGCCCCAGAGATGCGAGAACTGCGCATAAACAGTACTGCGTTGCTTATGATTACCCGTTTCATTCACAAACGCTTACTCATCTTTTATTAAAATGATCGATAACAACAAATACAGCCCGCCGGGGTGGCTCAGTCAGCTAAGGCGTTGCGCTGCTGAGCACGAGGTCGCGGGATCGAACCCCGGCCGCGGCGGCCGCATTTCGATGGAGGCGAAATGCAAAAAACGCCCGTGTGCTTGCGTTCTAGTGCACGTTAAAGAACCCCAGGTGGTCAAAATTAACCCGGAGCCCTCCACTACGACGTGCCTCATAATCAGAACTGGTTTTGGCACGTAAAACCCAAGAAAGAAGAACAACAATACAATGCCTGTGGTGGCGAAGAAACTATATAGAGCACCTTCTGCGCTGCTGCCCGTACTTTGAAACTAAGACTTGCCCCCCGCACCGCTCTAAACTAGCTAGACGGAAGACCTTTCTCATTGGACAAAATCTTGAGACCATATCACAGCTGCAGAAGGCAACAAAAGCGCGGCTGTGATTTCCGAAGGCTACTGGACTGAGTGATACACAGCAGAGCGATATAGAGTGACTCACTACACTTTCTATCCTTGTGATAGTGCTCCCTACATTTTAGCCTCCTTGTCATAGTGCTCCCTCACTATCGGGGGCGGAACTTTTGAAAGCGGGTAGTTTCGGCTGCACGCTGGAAAGTCTACGAAAACTACAGCTGAAGCAATTTCTCTTATTGGAGTGGCCACGTCAGTATTGCTTTTCTTTACTACTTGTCCCCTGCATGGGCAGCGCGGATTGTCATTTGTGTCTCCTCTTCACGCGCTGTAGTAGGCGACGCGCGGGATTCGCCAGACACGCTCGCATTGCGGAGAAGGCCTGATACTGGACAGTTCCCGCCCTAACAAATTTCCGCTTGCGCTACTTGCAGCGTGTCCATTTTTTTTTTTTTTTTGGGGGGGGGGGCACCTAACCGTATTTGAAAATAGAATCGCCTTGCTATTGACCCTTTTCGCGGAGCAGTTTGTTTGAGAGAAACGAGATGGCGCTTACGGCGGCGCGCCATACGTCTCCTCAGTGACTGCGCACGAATACGAAACCATTACCGCTTCTACCTTGCTTCTGTGCGTCAGCTGTCGGAAATGCAACTGAGTTTTCGCTATCGCATTGTGCTCCAATCATGCTAGATTTAATCATGTGGATTGAAGACGTGTGCAGTAGTTGGCTGCAAAAATATTGACTGGCATGTTAATTAAGGAATGGAATGAATCTGTGTGGCCAAGTTCGAGGACCGCTGCTGCAACTGTCCGAACGTGTTACCGGCACTTCGTGATGTAGGACTTTCCTCTAGGATACAGAAATTTGCTCATCCGCCAGCATTGTATCGCTAACCTTCAAAGGAAGGGCTTCAGCCCCAGAACGTCGGCAAGAGTGAGTGCCACTCGGTAAACAATGACAAAGGGTGTAGTGCCACTTCCTGTGTATAGTGAGTTTCGCGCACGTTATCTTACAGATCTATCCCAAATGGCAGGAAAACTTATCAAGAATAAGTGAATGGGCGCACACTTGAATATATGCGCACTATATACGCACAATAAGTGACGGCACTACATCGATAGCGCACGAATGATCGAAGCTGAATGTTTCGTGAAGGTCCACAAGAGTAGCGAGTTGCTCGCGATAATATGCATTTGCTACAAGGTATTTAAATGTGCAGAACAGCTACGTTTCAAGCCTTGTGCGCAGCAAGAACAAATCTATCGGAACTGAGCACACCCGCAAGCTATTAGGCAGAAAATAATCAGATAGTGTCCGCCCCGAGAAACTTCACTGAGTCAGAAACTGACAAGCCGCTGCTTCAAAATATTTGCCAAATTAAGTACAAAGAGCAAGACACACCAATCCTGATTCAATTCATGAGCGGAATGTTTGGATAGCTTGGAATACATATTCAGCCCCACTTTTAGAACAAGCCCAATATACGCTGCTTGCGCCGCTTGGACATAGGTTAATCGGCTCCGGAAGCGCTTTTACATGTCCTCTGAAGCTGTTATTCACCATTATTCACCCATTCACCGTCTACGATATCTCACAAAACAGAGGTTTTCTAAGCCGCGCCAGCGTCGTACACTTCCATTGTGAACAAGGAGGCAAACGGAGGCAGTTGAGGCAAGCAATGGACGCGTCATCACGTCATCAACATGGCAGCGCCCACGGGATCGCCGCGAAAAGGGTCAATATTCAACCTGCGGGCTAGGGGAGGGAGAGGTCCGGATAAAGTATTATAATCAGCCGTGCCCAACGACTGGTGTGCCTTTTACGGCGTGAAATCGTTGGGTTATCAATGCTGGAAGTATTGAATCTCCGTCCAGAGATAGTCTACACAGCGTTGCAGTCTCATTATGTTATCACCATAAAACATCTAATCAAGCCATTTACAAGTCCAAGTCCAACTGTCGAATTTCATGGTGTAATCACTGCTTATCGTAGATATTTTCGTGAAAATGACCTTGGTCAAATGTGTAGAGCCATTTCAATACCAATAGAACATTGAACTGAAGCTTTTCTAAAGGCATGTGTCACACCTGATTCTGTCGATTTCATTTTCAGGCCGTTTCTAAATAAGAGTTACACTATTGCTCGTTTCCCGACAAGAGCAAGAACAGCAGATATTTCATATTTTGGATAAATGAAGGCCAGTTTTTGGTTACGTGTACCAAAAATTTTAGCTTTGTAGATTGCTTATGTTCTCGAAAAACAGTTACTAAATACTGGCTTTCTCCCAGTTGTTATGCGTTATACACCGCATTTGGTTATTTCCCCCCCGGTATCCTTGGTAAACTATGCGTGGAGCGGTGTTTATATTTATTCGAAGTACGAAGCAATGGTTTTGGTAACGAGCGATATATCTTTATTCTGTGTAGGTTCATTACAGCCTTTGTAGAAAGTTACACATTGAAATGTTACAGAGTGTCATACTGCAACTAGTCGAATTTGTTCCCCTGAATCATACGTGATGCGTAGATTGTTTATCCGGTGTCCTCGGTGAGCTAAACGCATCTTGTTTATATCTTAGCGGCATGATGGGCAATTAGGGGCATGATATGGGCAATATGTAGCCAATGTTCCAAATGAGTGGGTTAAATTCGACTTTTCCAATATAGAATAGACGGCTGCGCTGTACGTCATAGTTACAACTACAACTGAGGTCTAATTTTGCGGACATAGGTGGAACAATACGCCAAGTTTATGTGTGATTGTAAATGCGTGTGATAAAGTACAGCTTTAAAAAAAACGTAAGCAAGTATTCGAAGGTATCACGCTGCTGTTATTATCTAGGTTTTCCAAAAGAGAGAGAAAGGATGCATAGAAAGGCAGGGAGGTTAACCAGAGGCAGTTCCCATTGGCTACCCTGCACGTGGGGAAGGAATAGGGGGATAAAAAGAGAAAGAGAGTGGAAGGGGGAGAGAGAGAGTATTCCCCAAGAGAACTCTACGTTGCAGATATTTATACTTTCACGGAATAGGCAACATTTAAGTACTGTGTGTTGCAAAGTTTTAACGTTTCTGGCTTATTTAGAAGCATTGCGAATATTTATTCAGCCCTCTTTTTTTTTCACTTTTTCGTTCGTGATATAATAGGTTCGCCTGGTGTCCTCACTGAACTAAAGGAAGCAGCTTCTTTAAGGTTCGTGACGCTGAGGACCAGGTAATGTTTGATATGTAAGTAAAGTTCAACATAAATGGGTAATTGGTACTTTCGCAATAAATTACTAATAATGGTGTTTTACGTGCCAAAACTACGATAGCAATAAATTGCGTATGCAAGCACTGTAGTGTGTTATGAGTCTGTCTAACGAGCTGGGAAGAATTAAGCCCGCTTCCCTGACAGAACTATAAGCGCCACCAAGACAAAATTTTGTGAAACTTAGTGGTACGCTATGAAAACGTTCTGTGTGAAGTTAAATCAGGTTGGATCAGACACGGTCTTCGTAAAAAAATAATTTTATTCAAGTGTTAGAGCATGTGATAGGGCAGCTATCAGCTATGCTTCCCAGTGTGCCGACATAGCTGTTGGTTACAACAGATTTATAAGTCGTGGAAAGGGGAGGGGGTCACGGTAAATGCAGTTATAAGCGTGGCAAATAATTCCAGAGCCGTCATTTCCCTTTCCCCCCTCACCCCCCCCCCCCTATTTTTCATGCGTCCTAAGACGTTCCTAGTTGGTTTCACCGATGTCCGCAGTGAACTAAAAAAGACGCATTGTTGATATTTGGCGAAAATAAAGGGCGCGGTATGGGCACTATGTAAGTAAACTTCAAAGACAGGGGACTAATTATGATATTTGCATTAAATTAGGCAAGCCATCCAGAGCTTTGTGAATTTGTTTTACGAACAAAGCAGAGTTTATCCCGCTGCCCTGGGGGAACTGTGAACTCAACTGATATCAAATCTAGCGGAATTTGTGTGGTCGAGGGGGTAGAAGAGTAGGGAGGGAGGGAGTACACCATAGTAAATGTTATGGCGAAGTAACATGTGTGTTAATGAATTACTGATTTTTTTTTATTATTTCCAACAAGAAGCGCTCCAAAGCATTACATGCGGGCAAGGTTTGAAACGCGGAACAGTCATACATGGGCATCTTTTTTAAACTAAGCGATATAATTACACGAAACTGAAACTTTTATTCAAACTGCTTGAAAGAAACAGCATCGCTGGAAATTTGGTTGTAAGTCTCCAAGGTCGCACTCATTTGCTCTCTTTTCTTCTTGGGAATATCGCAAGTCATTTATGTTGATTGTACTTCGTTGTGTATGACCTTGATAAAACCATTAACTTAACTAGAGATAAATTTGTGATGTAGACTTAAACACCAAGTACAATCCTTTTTTTAATTAGCAAAATTGTCTGTAACAAATGTGCATTTTTTATGTGCGCTGCACTGCTGCTGCTGGGCGGGATGAGGGACCTCAGGGCACTAACTGCCTTTTGTCCCTGTATTATAGAGGGTGTTTCAGCCAACACTTTCAAAAATTCTGAAACGTTGCCTGTGGCAGATAGCACAATTCTAGTTCATAAGCTGGTCTAATCGAAGAGGCGGACATTACTTGAACAAGAAATTGAAATGCATAATCAAATAATTAACATAAATTCACTAATTAAGTTGTTAACTAATTACCTGATGGCCCATATTGCAATTTACAAATCGTAGCCGTGGAGTTCGCAAGGCTCAGGATGACACCAGTTTCTCAGGATGACACCAGTTTCGAGATATTAATTTCCGAACTTTGCGGAGAAATGCATTGGCATTCCAGTTAGTTCCTTAAAAAAACGTCGGTTTATGCATTGAAGCACAAAATTAACTGGAACGCCAATGCATTTCTCCGCAAAGTTCGGGAATTAATATCTCGAAACTGGTGTCATCCTGAGAATTCGTTCCAAGTGGATCCGCCTTGCGAACTCCACGGCTACAATATGTAAATTGCAATATGGACCATCAGGTAATTAGGTAAAAAGTTAATTAATGATATTTTGTTAATTAGTCGATTATGCTTTTCAATTTTTTGCAAGTAATGTCCGCCTCTTCGAGTAGACCAGCTCATTAAGTAGAATTCGGTTATCTGCCACAGGCAACCTTAAATAAATTTTGAATGTGTTCGCTGAAACACTCTGTATATAGATTATATTTATATAGTGTCAGAAAAGAAATGTAAGTTCAAATAATTTTTCGGGCCCTCATGGTTCACCATCTGTGACTGATAAACAGGTGTCTCTGTTAAATAGAAAGCGAACTGACGCATTTCCAGGCTTTCTCACTTATTCTACTAGTAATTATATATATATATATATATATATATATATAGAGAGAGAGAGAGAGAGAGAGAGAGAGAGAGTTAGAGAGAGTCAGATCATTCGCGGTTCATACATAACTCGTTTTGACGGTGGCAATACATTGTGTAGCTAATTGATTCAGTGCTAACACGTTACCATTGACCGTCGTCGTGAGATGGCTTCAGTCGCAATTTTTCGGCTTGTAATTGTGTGAACTGAGCAATTGATACCAAAGTCAGTTAACTATGTGAGATTCGCCGTTAGGCACACTTTTACTTTCTTAATCGAAACCAAGAGATACCGACTTCGTCTGACGCCAGCTGTTGTTGTGAGCCATGTGCCCATGCTCGCGTACACTAATTCCTAATTTCACGATAGCAACTCGACTCGACGCTCTAATCGACCACGTCGAGAAAACAGCGTAGTGCAAGACGACGCCGTTCCTCGAGAGATGCCGTCACCCACCTTCAAAAACGTTCACCATCAATTCCCGTGAAGAAAAGCTGATAGAGAAATAATACTTGCTTTCGGCACCTGTCTCTGAAAATTTCTATGCGGCTCGTGACCAAATCGTAATCCAAGATTTGTCGATACCTCCTGTATTCAAAAACAAATCTCGCAAATGTCTGTCGAACGAAGCACAGCACTGATCCTCGACCGAAGATTTTGCTGCTAAAAAACTGAAGTTCTTACGACGACGAGCTGCTTGATAAGCATGCTTTTCGTTCAGTGTTTTCAAGCAGAAGTCGAAAGCACCTGCTTGTAAGAGAGAAACACAATAATGTTGAAAGTGGAAAGGTCAGCCTGAATCACATGCTTCTAACCCCTGCTTCTGACTTGCTACCTCCTTATTCAAACATTCTGAACAAAAATTCTGCAGTGTGACCGTTCATTTCGTCACAAGATCAGGATGCAGAAGCGCAGCCAGTACACAACAAACCAGAATGCTCGTCAGAGGACGAACAAATCAAGGTGATGCTCAAGCAGTTGATTAGCGAATCCTGCTCGCCGGAATGAAAACACCTGTTGCTAGGACATCGGTTCGGATACTCGAAGCTATCGAACTGTTCCTTGCTGCTGTATGAAAGCGCGCAAAGGTAGTTTTCTTGACAGCCCATGATGATACATGCCTATATGTGAAGCGCTAGTGTATGTCATTCCGATACGGATAATGTGAGCCTGATTAGTGTACCTTGTACGTAGGATGCGTATGGGCATACGGACGCCGTATAGCTCAATTACTCAACAATGTGCTTAAAACATCACGTATCATGCATCTGTGGGAACTGTGCACGGTGTCCCAGCTAACTTTAGCCAAGCTATTAAAAAAAACAATTTAAAAGAACACGGCGCCAGATAAGGTTTTAATAATGACGGTGTTTTGTCGTCAGACCTCTGGCGACCGAACACGGTAAGTTTTCTAATAGTACCGTGCACCGTGATTGTTTAATCTTCTTTTATTTAAACAGATTGGCTAATGTTAGCTGGGACACACGCTATACTGCACATTGGACTGATCACGAACATTCACTGTAGTTTTCCACCGTCACATGATTTCCCCCTGTTCCTTTCCCAGTCTCTCCCTAACCATTTACCCCAGTGGTGGAGTAGCAGGCCACAGCCAATTTTCTCGGGCCAACCTATCCACCTTTCCTATCATTAAACTTTTCTTTCTCTATCTCTTAGCCAGTGTGATCTCTCCTGCTACTACAACAGTAGG
This sequence comes from Dermacentor silvarum, assembly GCF_013339745.2. Taxonomy (NCBI): domain Eukaryota; kingdom Metazoa; phylum Arthropoda; class Arachnida; order Ixodida; family Ixodidae; genus Dermacentor; species Dermacentor silvarum. The sequence continues at coordinate 186,808,985 of NC_051157.2, forward strand.
AAGAATACAGAGGCCCAAATGATTGGCCTGACTAGGCACACGATGCGTCAGCTTACCATCTATCGGTTTACTTGAAAAGGAATGGGAAGAAGGGGGGAGGGGGGGTGTTAAACTTCAAAGCCATATTATGGCTGTGTGATATGGGCGCTTGCTGTGACATCGTGACGTATGTATTCCCGGTCCTCTTACTAATAAGCATTTTTAGAAAGTTAGCACTTGTTTGCCTCGCCTCCGCTGTCCTTGTATTCTATTTCCCTGACGCCTTCTGCCCATTTTAGCTTCTTACTTATTTTGCTTCGCCGTTCGCAGTATAACCTCAAGTGTATCCTCTATGTAAACAAATTCCGATAGGTTACTCGTTTGAGTATCGTTGACTTCTTTGCGCCGAAGTATGAGGTCGGAACAACAGCTCAGCGAAGAGGTTAATAAATAATAAATAAAACAGGAGCACATACTGGTTCTCATTTTTCTTCTTGATATTTTTTTACGTCCAGAGTGTATGTACCGGTACCGGTGTCACCGGTCATTGTACTCATGGGACCACACATTCAATGAAGTGCCTGAGATAAACACCTTAATGTATTCACGCTTAAAAATGCAAAATGTTGATTTGACCGCTACGAGGCGGTGAAGCAGACGCGCTTTTGTCGCAGTGGCGCGCTAAAGCTGCCGGATCTAATCGGCAACGACTGCTCGGTAAAGTTATCGCGCTCGGCGAAGTGCTTTTCGCGGTCATCCAAGCGATCGTGCAGCCTAGATCTTGACACAAACTCGAGAATGGGTCGCAGCTCGGATCTGATTTGATAAGCCCATGTCCGACATGCACGCGTGTGATATGCAAATGCAGCGCCAACTAGACTGCCCCCTGGCTTGCAGGGCGATGTACAGTCAGATACAGGCTGTAATTTCGTAAGTGGACGAGGACATCGCCCAGTTCGCGCCTAGAAGGCGTCAACCTCTGCGGCAGGGTTACATATTTGCATATCGTAGAGCTTGAACGAAGGGACCGGTTGCACATTTGCTTACCTGTGAATTCGGAGGTGTGAAATCACAAGCAAAAGTATACACTCTACTTCTAATCGGTAGCACATTATACGCTACCGCACGTTATACGGAATACAGCTATGCCATCTTTCTTTTGAATTCGGTATCAGTCCCCGCCCAAGCGGGAAGGGTCTCACAAATATTAGCGCAATAAAGCAGGGCAAGAGTGCACTCATTGTCTCGACTTGGCTTTGCCACACCAGAAGCCCATTAACAAACCGCGGTGCTAAAACAAGCTAAGCTTGTTGTTCGGCATAATCCACACATAAGCCTTGTGCAATCGAATATAACTGATCCTCTGTACCCTTCGAGACCAGAAGAACTATTTTTTACGTACAGAGATGCAGATTAGATTATGTGGTTCATTTCACGACTTTATTGTAACTACAAGTGAAGGAGCACGTTATAGTCTGGCGCGTTATTTTACGCAAGACCCCGTTGCGTATGAAATCTTGAAGCCTCGATTCTCGCCTCATTATCTAACAGTAGTCGCACGGAAAAATACATACCGAGATTTGATTGACATATCTTTTCCTGCCCCAATGTAAAGAGATCCATACCGTGGTCTCCCGGGTAAAGATGTTTAAAAAGAGTTAAAAGTACGTCGGTTAAACCTAGTATTAAATCGTTCTTTTTTAAGTTACGTGGTGAAACTTTGCTGGTTAATGATTGGCTGAGTGACAAACGCATTTGCGTACTACAGACAATTAACTATTTTCTGTGCAAAAAAAACAAAGACTTTGGAGCATGATTTATAGACTGCTGGGACAACTTCTTTCATTGGGATGTACTCCAAAGAATGATCAAAAATGACCTACCATGCAATTACACCCCGTAATATCTGATTTCTATCAATTCAAAACGAAGGTGGTGTACCGTATGATATGATAATGCTCCTAAGTCTGCACAATCTAAAGAAATCAAGAATTAGTGTTCGAAACGCCGATTTCAATATAGGTGGGCAAGGGAAAATGTCATTGACACTGTGCAATACATAAGAAAAGTACCCGACTGGGCGGCGTTGCTGGATGACTTTTGGTTAAGGGCATAAAACGACGACTACATGCTTTATGGGCAAATGATACAACAGAAGGTCCCCGGACTGATGTATGCGGACGACATAGTGCTATACCAGCAGACAATGCAAGAAACTTACAGAAACTTGCGAGTATGTGTGGCAACGCAACGAAAAATCGGGGCCTTAAGTTTAGCACAGAGAAATCGGGAATTGTGATCTTTAATGAAGAGACGAGTAATTACCTGATGTCAATTTAACAGCAAGTCATACCTACAGTCAAGCAATATATACACCTCAGCGTATACATAAACGAAGTAAAGACTTATTCAAATAGTAACCAAGATAATCTGAAAATAAAAGTGATGCGGAGTGCAGCAATAATGAAACATAGGGCAATATGGTGCCACTATAAATATGAGGTGGTGCATGGAATCCGAAAAGGAGTAATGGTGCAAGCGCTAACTTCAGCAAATTATATTCTGTGCCTAAAATAGGATATCGTGTCGGGGTTTGAAGTTAACCAAAGATCGGTAGGCCGGTTGGTAAATCGGATTTGGAGCCAACCATAAACCTTCCGCTAAAAATTAGTTGCATTTTTCTTTCGCTCCTGCTTACAGTGCAGAAATGTCATTGATAGCCACTGCTATGTTTAGATTGCTGCCTATTATTGGAATTTAGTGCTTTGATGCAAGATACAGTTCGGGTACAGTCTTCGACAACGAATATCTTGAGGCATAGTAGCACATAACAATTTAGTTAAAGCTGAAGTTCTTTTTTTCCTTTTGTTTCTTTTTTTTTCTTTTTTGAGGTCGCTTACGTATGTGCAGTCTCTTGTTCCATTTCTGTCTACATCGGTTTTACCCATCTGTAAAGCCAGAAGTATGGTAGGTACCGCCTGCTATTGTCACTATATCTGTTCGAAATTACAATCCTATTTTTTCTACAGCTAATAGCAATAATAATTTTTCGCACAAGTCTAGCACATGAAAAGCGAAAAATGTCGCCAACTACAAGTAAACTACTGTAAAGAGCAGTTACCACGAGTTTCCAAAATGCATTGAGTAAGTGCATAACCCATTGTTTTATTTCACAGTTCGATATCGAAAAAATCGATAGATAAAAAAATGTTATTTGAAGTTGTTTGGAGTAATGATGTTAAAAACAGGTGAATTTGTGTATTAGGAGCTAAACATACCTAAATTGCTAAAAGCTGCAAAGTATTGAGAACTTAACATGTACAGTTTATCGCCCTGGTGAACTTGAATTTGGTAATAAAAAATTAGAGTTATTTTCATTTGTTCACGACGCTTTCTGACCGATCGCATTTCCTTGGCACACTCGTGGTGGTTATTTATGGCTACCTATATATTCTTCATTTTATTAAATTAGTAGGATGTATAAATAATTTACAGACGAAAATACTATTCTCATCAAAATTCCCCGTCGCTTCCGCAGTTCACGAGTTGCATCGCCAGGCAACATTGCAGTTCACGTAATTATCACCACTATATAACGGATGACGGAGGAACCTGCTTTACAGTTTTCTTGTTTTCAAGAGCGTCAGCCTACTTTGAATTTCTCTACTTTTTCAGTACAAGAATGCATCTGAAAAATATTACTCCCAGAACTACAGAGACGCGTGTGAATTTTGTCATGCTTGTAAAAGATTTGTCGAAATGAAACGCCCGGTGCCACAAAATTTCGCTGGAGCTCTAGTATAAGTAAACGCCCCTCTCGATCAATGGCATAAAAAGCCTCTATTTCTGAAGAATGCCTACAGCATTTGTCTAGAGACCTTGTTTATGTACAGTGCTTTAGCGGCCATCGTCATCTCCATGGGCCGCCTTTTATTTATGGCCCGCTCAGGTGCATGCGCATGCGCATGTGCCTCGTTCCTCGTGCTGCGTGCTTCGAGGTTACAGAAAGAGAAGAATAATAAAATATAGTCTCTTCTGCTCCTGCCATCTGCCTGAACGGTCCCTTGTTCCTTCGCCGACTCATGCATTCTTAGGGTGGACCTAACCTCGGTCCCTATCTAGTGCTGTTGATCAACGCACAGTCTTAACCATTACAGACTATGGGAGACATTGCCGGTATTAATCTCAAGGATGTCGTGTTCATCGCTTCTAGGGGCCGGATCTGCTTCAAAAGAAGTATTGTACCAAAGGCACTGGATCAGCTAATATAAATAATTGCAGCAAAAGCCACAGCCGGAAATGCGCATGTTGTGCTGCTATTGAGGTTTTACAGTTCGGTTCAGGCATTCTTTGGAGTTACTGTTTCGAAAATTATGCGCAAAATATACGGGAGAGTAGCAGAAAAAGTGGTTTTGGTAGCATCGTCGTAGGATATTGCGTTTAATTCGTAAACTCATCAACGCAACGCAAATTTTATTTTATCAAAGAACGTGTTTAGCTGTTCAACTGCTGTCCTGCACCAAGCTATCCCTCGTGTATTCGCCAGTATTGCACCACCTGTAACTTTGACGCCCGAAATGTAAAGCAATGGCACGTTCATTTTTCGCAGCATTATAAAAAGACGACTTTCTATTTACACCAAGATGTTCAAGGAGAGCAATTTCTTCACAGTATAGGTATATAGTAAAGGTTAGTACACGTTACCACGTGAGAATAAGCAAACATGCTACCGAGCCGCGCTTCAACCACGAGTTTCTCTCCACCAGCGCGAGCAGCCAATTTCGCTTCTTTTGTTCCCCACGTGATCCTGGCATGTGCTCCACTTTAGCGCCTCATAAGAATCGTAAAGAAAGCTGAATGATTACTTTAAGCCGTAAACAAAAACTCTAGTAATCAGGAGAAAAAAAACTGCGTCGGCCGGGAATCGAACCCGGGCCACCCGCGTGGCAGGCGAGTATTCTACCACTGAACCACCGACGCCTATATTGAAGGCAGAAGTAGCACTCCTTACAAATAGCAAGGCAGATTGCGCAATGTGTAGCTTTATCTAGGTCAGTCTGTTCGCGTCAAGCACTCGCTCTGTCGACCGGGCGCTTAGAAGCGAAGCGAGGGCTTCTGGAGCGAGAAATGCCACTTGATACGAAAAGGGGTCATTGTAGTACAATAACGCATTCATAGCACACTGCCGGACTGCGGCGTTCTCAACAATGTACATGCGGTCGTAAAAAAAATGTAGCGCTGGTCGCTTTATTATGAAAGCGTCCAGCGTTCACCCGCATCGCATATCATAAAACCCTTCTTGAAGAAATCTTAAAGTGCGATGTTAAGCCAAAATCTCTTCCAGCAAACGGAAACCAGGTGGCTTCAAGAAAGCTCTCGTAAAGAAAAGCTCTCCCTCGCGTAACCGGGCTGCTGCGCTGTTCTCAAAGCCATTAGTTATTTAAGAACTTTCTATAGCCAGCCGGTGGAAAGTCAGAATAAACTATACGTCATTCAAGGATGAACTGAAGGGTACTTGAAAATCTGTTCGTTTTACCAGAAGTCCATCTTAACAGAAATGATCGACAAAATTAGTACCTGGGTCAAACAAAGATTGCTTTTCAACGGCTATGAAGTCGACGACCTTCGAAATTCTGTCGACTCGAAGAAGTTGTATCGCTGCTAAAGTTTGCGCAATTCGACACCTAGCTATTGTAGCGCCTTTATTGCAAGCGTCGATTCTGTATCCCCAAACGTCAACGGCCCTAATTATTATTTTATATATAGATACCTAGAGGGTGCGTTTTCATTGCTATAAGGTATTTAAACGACATACCGAAATCGTGTGCTGTCTTTATATTACGTGATGGTTGATTCTGCGCATTTTCTATGGATTGCTGTCGGTTTTCTTTGGCCTTCTGGCAACATTGGAGGTGCAAGCTGCAGCGTTTTTGTCGTGCCGTGGAACTGGTGTGTCTTGCTGCTGCAGGAAAATAAATTGCCCTTACATAAATAACATTTTATTGCTCAACTTTTTCAATGAACGCGTTGTTTACCACTAGAGTAAACACGCGCTTCACGACTGTGCCTGCGTCCGCTGCTCGAGAGCATTTGAGATTTGTAAAGTTCCACGCTACTCCGTCCACTCGATCTACTTTTAACTCAATGGCTGTTGAAACTGCCCGTGGGACAGTGCCAACTTCGTCGTTACGTCTATAGACTGTCGTATCGAAGGCCTTTAGAATGCCCGTGTGACTCCAGTATCAAATTCAGTATTCCTGGTACACCAATATCCACGACACAAAACCAGAAGTGAAACACCGTTGCAACCAAATGAAATATGCAATAGCACGCATGTATTTCTATTTACATTGCGCAGAGGTATGCTTCGAATCATGCACTCTTACAAATATTCGATAGAAAAACCATTGCTCGCCGGCACTGTGCGATCCTGTTCATTGAGACAAAAGCTGGCATGTCACCAAGCTTACTAAACGATTCTCGGTGTCCTCATTTTTGTTCGGTGCCCAAGGTTCAGCACAATACCAGCTGCATCGTGTGCAAACATCGCTGGGCGATGTCTTCAAGGTAGCTACCAGCCTACGGATGCACCTCGAGGAAGTCCTGAATCGTGGGTTTTGGTGTAAGCCCCTGAAGGTTTCGACGTCATCGTCGACGCTAGGTAGCTGTTTGTGTCCTCTCGCTTCTTATGCAGCTCTGCACTCCGCTTCATACACAGCAGGCAACCCAGCGGAAGCTGTACCGCAAGTAGTGCGGCCATAAAAAGTGTTCGGTTTTGTAGCGAGCTTCAGCATTGCGCTGTGGTCGCTGGTCGCTGACACGAGTCCCTCCACCCGTTCTACGGTAAATGCTGGTTTTGGCCCTTAAAACCCCAGAATTTAAAAAAGTATAGCCGATTAACCTCTTTCAAGCCGGTCGATGTGGTTCTTTTTCCAAGTCGTGTAGCCGGCGTCAGCGGCGGTCCAAGAACTTCGCCTTAATGGAATAAGCATTTCCTGTTAAACGGATTTACTTTGCGTTGGGCCTATTGGAAATCAATCATTTATTCACAGACTGTTCCCCAATCATAAATCTTCACGTGAGTTTACTGTATTAAAGAATAGAACGGAGGAACACCTGAAAAGAAACAGACGTGTTATCGAGCCGCGTTCAACCACGTGCTTTCTCCGCAAATGCGAACACCCCGTTCGACCCTATTGTTCCCCACGTGATCGTGGTATCAATGCGCCTAGAGAGCTTGATATTATGCCTGATCCTTCTCTCGAGCAGTGGGAGGCCGTGTTGGCCAGCTCAGACCCGGTCGTACAGACCAGCGTCGTGGAGTGGGCCACCCAGGTCGCCGTCAACCATGGGTTGATGGCCATCTAACACGGAATCGTCCGCACATGCTTTTTGACGAAATAAAGTTTTCTCCATCCATCCATGGCCTAAGTGCCTCATAACAACCGGAAAGAAGGCTGAGTGATCACTTGAAGCCGTAAGTCAAAGCTGGAAAACTAAAAAAAATTGCGTCGGCCGGGAATCGAACCCGGGCCACCCGCGTGGCAGGCGAGTATTCTACCACTGAACCACCGACGCCGACGTTGCGTACTTCGAATAAGACGACTTACGTAGGGCTGGAAATTGCGCAATGCGTAGCTGTATTTAGGTCAGTGCGCTCGCGAGCGCTTGCTCGGTCAAGCACAGCTGCCCGTCGGCGGGGCGCTTTGGTAAAGGAACAAGGGCTTCGGCGACGCAAAATGCCGCTTGATATCAATGGATGGCAGAAGTATAATAGGGTCTTCATAGTGGACTGCAAGATTGCCGCGTTTGAAACGACCTTCTAATGGCAGTATAACTATCTCACGCTGCTCGCTCCTCTAGTTGAATCACATATCATAAAACGCTTCACGACGCCTTTTCCACAAGAAATTTTACGCAGTAATGAATACCAGAAAATCCATACCATGTTTTGTTAAAGGATCACAGCACTCGCGTAATCTGGCTGTCGAGGTACTTTCACAGCCGTACGGTCTTTAAGCCTCATTTGTGTGCGTTTCCAGTCATCCAGTGACAAAATAAAGTGAACCGTACACTATCGAAAATTTATCCTCATCGCCTATTGTCTTGCTTGTCCTGCTAAGGCGCCGTCACATTAATGGACTACGATATTAGCAGCTAGACCAATTCATCACGCTTCTAAAGTGCACTATCGTTACTGGTCAAAGCTCCACAAGGCCTCATCCACAGAAAAGCATCGCCAAAGAGTGCCGAAGTGCCCCCAAATAGAAACAGCTGAACACGCACTAGTCTAAGCAGCTCAGCCCGCGCTGCATGAATCATGGTGCGACGCAACTTTAAAAGTGAGCTACGACATTAAATACTTCAGTAAAAAGTTGTTGTTTCTTTCGAATGATTAATTACGCTTATCACAACATCTGTAATTTGGAAAAGCAGAAATACAGCAGAAGTAATAAAGCCGCTGATTCGCCCGAAAGGCATAGCACAGATTGCGATAGCAAATTAGTAGACAGCTATACGAAGTAAGGATAGCTATTTTATCGGCCCTATAAACAAGGAACTATTCGCTTACTAACCAGATTTACAAGCATGGTGTCAGCGCGCACAAGCAAACGTGAACACCTCACACTCGATGACAGCAGACGCTCGCTGTCAAAACGCTGGCGTCAGGAAGTGCGGCAGCAGCAGCGAGCGAAGTGACCTTCATGCTGCGTATCGCTTTCGCGCAAATTGAGCGACAAGAGCACCGCACGCACTAAGTTATGAGGTCGCTTTCAAAATAAGGCGCGCGCGACCGTGCAAAGTACGCAGTTGGTGCCCGAGTAAACGCCGCCCCCTCCCTCCCACACTGCCTTCCCGCTTCACTTTAGCTTCCCTCCCTGTGCGCGCGAGATTGAGTCACGATGGTCAGTTCCCCATGCACACGGCCGCGAAATACGCAGTTGCTGTCGGAGAACAACGACGCACCCTCCCCCTCCCTCTGTCCCATCCCCCCCACGGCCTTTCGCGCCACGGAAGACGGCGCATTTCCTTTCAGCTTCCCTCTCTTGCGGGCACCCGATTGCGCCGCGATCGTCGGCTCCCCTTGCGCGCTTTCACTCGCACATACAGCATGCGGTGCGCGGCGACGGTGTTATCGTCCTTGGACTTTATACGGAACATCACGGCGACGGCAGAAATGCGCTTGGAGTGTCCATATAATTGCTTTAGCAATAAAACCGGCGAAAGTGCAGCGTTACACTATTATTTATTTTTGAATACTTTTGAGTGCTTTTACTATGGTATTTTCTGAAAAAGGTCGGTGGACCGACCCTTTTTATGGATCCCTTGAAAAGGTCAGTCCACCGACAGAAACTGTTGGGTAAATAACCCGAAGATAACCGCGATGTAGTGCTTCTCATTTTTCTAAATACGCTGGGCCCATTGAAAAACCCAGTCACTAATATATATATATATATATATATATATATATATATATATATATAGTCTGTCACTCATGTTATTGGGACTTACGTGATTCTAGCTGAATATGTAACACCTCACCTTATGCTCTGTCACTGCCTGTTAAAAAGGTCTGCGGACCTCGTAAGCCATAAAAGGACTTTTTGTTCGCAGTCCTCAACATTTTGTTGTTGAAATAAAGTGCATTGAATTGAACTACACGCGTTTAGCGGTTCTCTAGCAGCGTTTCATGACCGATACATTCACGAAGAAAACGGAGCCATGCGAGTTGGACAATGGGACCGTAACGCGGAAAAGTAGCCCAACTGCCGCCGCATACGTCTTTCCGTCAAGCTGCTGGCTATACGCTCGCTGCTTCGGGCTTTTCCTGTCGTTGCAGCGCGCCCGCTTCCGCCATGAGAGAACCGTTCCCAGGTGTCCCCTCGTTTCCAGTCATGTGACTCACGAACGCGCCGAAATGGTAAGCCAGTCGTTGTTTACACCTCCTAATCCGGCCTCCCCCGCGGCCACGATGTACACGCACACGTGCCAAGAAGGTGTGTCGTGAATGACCTTGAACTCGCCGGCGTTTTGTGTGGGCGCGGCTTGCTAAAGCCACGAGGTTGCATCGTTTAGCAGTTCTATGGCCGTGTGCAGAGAACCACGCTAGAGAAACAGCGACGGTGCGTTGCGCCGTGCTTTTATCTGTGCCGATTGTGAGGCGAACCATGCGATTATATACGGCCAAAGGTTGAATATAGAGAGTGTTATTGCCAGTAACATTTTGTCTTGAGTTTACCGTACAGCGCTGATGCGGGCAAGCAACATCTACCGCTCAGCATCAGATAAAAGATTTCTCACGTCCCAACATCGACGCGTTCGGAGCTTATTGCCCTCCGAGGCGATGTTAGGTGAAAGAAAAAAATTATCGAATTCCAAAAATACAGATTCAACATTAGGGCAAGAGAAAGATGGATCATGGCGACGGTGATATGGATGGTCATTTTGGACAAGAATTGCTGAACCACCATACCGAACATCCTTACGGACACATACTTCCATTGTGTATCGGGGTATACCAAATAGTTTGCTATCAGCGTTTGTCAACCATATTTCTGAGAGGCAAATGATAGTGAAAGGGTTATTTAGATTAGAAAAGAAATCTATCGTGTTATCATAGTTCTTTGAGAGGCTACGTATGTTAAAGTGTATCAGGGATTTGGCTGAGCCTGCTGTTATTTAGTGAACGTTTTAGTTATTCTGAAGAAAAATACATTGTCCGGAATACTTATTTGATTAGATATGAAAACAGAACGCTTGGACAGCTACGAGGCCATTAGCGAAAGGTCGCGTGTGCTAGAAATGACGTACACGCGGCTTGCTTCTGTCTTTCGTGCTTTGATGCGGCAGTTGTACTTCCATAGAAATTTCCAGTTGTGCTGTTTTTTTCAGTTCGAGGGCTTGAGCAAACAGACGTTTGTTGTCTTGTGTTAAGTGGTCGTTAACAAAGACCTTAGCCTCTGCAGACGGAGGGAAGCCGAGAGTAGTGGTGTTTAGTCGTGCTTTCCGGGCCGTACTTACGAAATCAGCCTTCTTAGTGCGGGAACAGAAGCGTGCAATTATATGCTTATCCTTCTTCGCAGGGACGCGGTGAACAATGTCTACCTCCGATGGTGCCACAGGGCAGCCAATCTCGTCGCCGATTTTTTGGAGAACAGCGACACAATTCTTGCCCTGCGTGGACGGCACACCCCTGATCTCGACATTGTTTGTACGAGAACACTGCTCGAGGTCCGCTACCCTTCAAGCCAGCTTTTTGTTTTCTTTTGCGAGTGTCTTGTTCTCTGCATTGACAGCGTCACATTTCCCCCTTGATTCTTCGTAGAGCTGGTTCATCATGCGCAAACTTTCACGCATTTCTGCGATTTCTTTCCCAAGGGCGTCAACATCGCGAGCAAGCTCTGCATTACTGGGCATAGCTAAAAAAGCACGGGAGTAACCTTGGCAGCAGCAGGCGTGAGAAAAGTTAAGAACAGAAGCGGCAAATGCCGTATAAAAGCGAAGACTGACCTGCGCAACCAAAAAGTATTGCTTAGCGGTGTGTCTATATATATATATATATATATATATATATATATATATATAGAGAGAGAGAGAGAGAGAGAGAGAGAGTCAGATCGTTCGCGGTTCGTACATAACCCATTTTGACGGTGGCACTACCTTGTGTCGAGAATTGATTGAGTGCTAACGCGTTACTGTAAACAGTCACTTTGAAATGGGTTCAGTCGCAAGTTTTCGGCTTTTAATTGTGTCAACTGAGCAATTGATACCAAAGTCAGTTAACTATGTAAGATTGGCTGTTAGACACACTTTTGCTTTCTTAATCGAAACCAAGAGATACCCACTTCGTCGGACGCCAGCCGTTGTTGTGAACCATGTGCCCACGCTCGCGTACGCTAATTCCCATTTTCACGGTAGCAACTCGACTCGACGCTCTAATCGACCACGTCGAGCAAACAGCGTACAGTGGAGGACGACGCTGTTCCTCGAGAGATGCTGTCGCCCACCTTCAAAAACGTTCGCCATCAATTCCCGTGACGAAGAGCTTATAGAGAAGAAATAATCCTTGCGTTCGGTGTCTCTGAAAAGTTTATTGCGGCTCGTGACCAAATTGTAATCCAAGATTTGTCGATACCTCCTATATTCAAAAACAAATCTCGCAAATGTCTGTCGAACGAAGCACAGCACTGATCCTCGACAGAAGATTTTGCTGCTAAAAAAAACTGAAGTTCTTACGACGACAAGCTGCTTGATAAGCATGCTTTTGGTTCAGTGTGTTCAAGCAGAAGTCGAAAGCGCATGCTTGTAAGAGAGAAACACAATAATGTTGAAAAAGTGGAATGGTCAGCCTGAATTACATGCTTCTAAGCCCTGCTTCTGACTTGCTACAACACAGGAAGGGAAGAGGAAATGGAAGATATAGTAACAGAAGAGGTAGATTATTCTATGGAGTGACAGTGATTATGAAACAAATACATTATCTTCATGGTGTGTCATATTACCCAATGACCATTTCAGTCGAGTGGAACTTGTTGCTGGGCGAGTTTTTTTTCCTGTTCGCGCAACCATGCTTTCCTCAGACACCATTTCAGTCATCGCTGCAGCCATGACTTTATAATTTAATTTATATCGGCCTGATAAAGCATCAGATTATTTTCCTATAATTCGATAGAAGGTGAGCGAAAGCATCGTGTCGTATGCCAAAACTGTCAACCATTTTGGCATCTAATCAACCTTCAGGCGCGGCATCTATAACAAAGACCACAGATTCCGTTGTGTGGCCTTCTTCTTCTTTAGCATTACGAAAGCCACCTCCACCTAATTCAAACATTGTGGACAAAAATTCTGCAGTGTGACCGTGCATGTCGTCACAAGATCAGGATGCAGAAGCGCAGCCGGTACACATCAAACCATCTTTCGTCAGAGGACGAACAAATCAAGGTGATGCTCAAGCAGTTGATTAGTGTCTTGCGAATCCTTCTCGCCAGAATGAAAACACCTGTTGCTAGGACAACGGTTCGGATACTCGAAGCTCTCGAGCTGTTGCTTGCTGCTGTATGAAAGTGTGAAAAGGTAGTTTTCTTGACAGCCCATGATGATGCATGCCTATATGTGAGGCGCTCGTGTATGTCATCCCCATATGGATAATGTGAGCCTGATAAGTGTACCTTATACGTAGCACACATTCACGTATGGACATACGGACGCCGTATAGCTCAATTACTCTACAATACGCTTAAAAACATCACGTATCGTGCCTTTGTGGGAACTGTGCACGGCGTGTATATACAATCTGTCCCAGCCATTGACCCTTCTCGCGGAGCAGTTTGTTTTAGAGAAACGAGATGGCGCTCACGGCGGCGCGCCATACCTCTCCTCAGCGACCGCGCACGAATACGAAACCATTACCGCTTCTACCTTGCTTATGTGCGATCAGCTGTCGGAAATGCAACTGAGTTTTCGCTAACACACTCTGCTCCAATCACGCTAGATTGAATCATGTGGATTGAAGACGTGTGCAGTAGTTGGCTGCAAAAATAGTGACTGGTATGTTAAGGAATGGAATGAATATATGTGGCGAAGTTCGCGGACCGCTGCTGAAACTGTCCGAACGTGTTACCGGCACTTCGTGATGTATGGCTTTCCTCGAGGGTACAGAAATTTGCTCATTCGCCAGCCTTGTATCGCTAACCTTCAAAGAAAGGGCTTCAGCAACAGAACATCGGCAAGAGTGAGTACCACTCGTTAAACACAGGGAGTAGCGCCGTTTTCTGTCGTAGTAAGTTTCGCGCACGTTATCTATACGCATCTGTCCCAAATGGCAGGAAAACTTACGCCCACTCTATCGCCGACATATCAAGAATAAGTGAATGGGCGCACACTTGAATATATGCGCGCTGTATACGCACAATAAGTGACGGACTACACCTATGGCGCACGAATGGTCGAAGCTGAATATTTCGTGACGGTCCACAATAGTAAGCTAGTTACTAGCTGTAACATACATTTGCTACAGGGTATTACAATGTACAAAACAGCTACGTTTCAAGCCTCGTGCGCAGCAAGAAGAAATCTATGGGAACTGAGCACAACCGCGCGCGATGAATAATCAGATAGTGGCCGCACCGAGGAACATCACTGAGTCAGAAACTGACAAACCACTGCTTCAGAATATTTGCAGAATAAACAACAAAGAGCAAAACACACTAATCCTGACTGAATTCATGATCGGAAAGCTTGGAAAGCTTGGAATACATATTTAGCCCCGCTTTTAAAACATGCATAATATACGCTGCTTGCGCCATTTGGACATAGCTTAATCAGCTCTGAAAGCGCTTTTCCATGTTCTCTGAAGCTGTGATCAAAGCTTCGTGCCGTCCACCTAGTCACCGTCTACGATATCTCAAAAAACAGAGGTTTTATAAGCCGCGCCGGCGTCATACACTTCCATTGTAAACAAGGAGGCAACAAAGGCGGTTGCGGCAAGCAATGGACGCGTCACCACGTGATCAAACATGGCGGCGCTCACGGGATCGCGCGAAAAGGGTCAATAACGCAGCACGATTTTAAAAAAAAAAAGGGGAACGGCGTTACGCGAAGCAATCCTAGTGCGTATTATTTCCAGTGCAGTGGAGTAGCTGCCAGTAATTTTTTCCTTACTGAGATTTATTTGCTAATTGTAATGAATTATCTAACTCGAGAAGTACTGTCGTAATTATCGAAGTGTCAATTAGAAAATTGTAGAGCAACATGAAAAACTCCTGATGCACCTTTCTGTTGCTCAATACGTGCTACATAAATGTGTTTTCCGAGTGTGAAAGGAACCCGCGAATACACGCAGAATTGCCGCGCGACAGCGACCACAGCATTGCGCTGTGGTCGCTGACACGTGTCCGGTAAATGGGTTCAGTTTTTCGATGCCTTCCGTGTAGTGATTGTATTGTATTTTGCGACATAAATTGTGAGACAATTTTCACATCAAATTACATGACGAATATACCTATAACCTACATTCCCCTGTGACAAACTAGATTTCGGTCGCGAGTGCGAGCCGTCAGGGAAGCCACCTCTAGCCTTTGTATCATAGCCTGCTATGTATGGAACGAAGTATAGCAGGCACGAGGTCGCGGGATCGCATCCCGGCTGCGGCGGCCGCATTTCGATGGGGGCGAACGGTAAAAATGCCCGTGTCCCGTGCATTGGGAGCACGTTAAAAATCCCCAGGTGATCAAAATTAATTTCGAGTGCCTCACTACGGCGTGCCTCATAATTAGATGGTGGTTTTGGTCCTTAGAACCACAGAAAAGTATAGCAGATTAGCCTCTTTCAAGCCCGTCGATGTGGTTCTTTTTCCGAGTCGTGTAGCGTCAGCGGCGGTCGAAGAATTTCGGGTTAATGGAAAAAGCATTTTCTGTTAAGCGGATTTACATTGCGTTGGGCCTATGGGAAACCAATCATTTATTCACACACTGTTCCTCAACCATAAATTAGACTTAAGCAGGTTCGTTTTCACGGAAGTTTACTGCATTAAAGAACAGAACGGAGGAAAACCTGAAAAGAAACGGACCTGTTATCGAGCCGCATTCAACCACGTGTTTCTCCGCAAATGCGAACACGACGTTGTTCCCCGTGTGATCATGGTATGCGCCTAGAGAGATTGGCCTAAGCGCCTCATAACATCCGGAAAGAAGGCTGACCGATCACTTGAAGCCGCAAGTCAACGCTGGAAAAAAAAAAATTGCGTCGGCCGGGAATCGAACCCAGGCCACCCGCGTGGCAGGCGAGTATTCTACCACTGAACCACCGACGCCGATGCTGTGTACTCCGAATTAGACGACTTAGGTAGGACTGGAAATTGTGCAATGCGTAGCTGTATTTAGGTCAGTGCGCTCGCGAGCGCTTGCTCGGTCACTCACAGCTGCCCGTCGGCGGGGCGCTTTGGTAAAGGAACAAGGGCTTCGGCGACGCAAAATGCCGCTTGATATCAATGGATGGCAGAAGTATAATAGGGTCTTCATAGTGGACTGCAAGATTGCCACGTTTGAAACGACCTTCTTTCTTTCTTTCTTTGTTACACACATATACTTTTCATTTTACAAGATACACACAATCTGTATGGTCCCTTAGCCAATGGCTAGTACGGGGCCCATTTAGAAATATACATATAAGAAACTGTCATACAATTTGGTATAAGTGTAGCCAATTTAGTTAACAAAAAATATAAGAAAATACAACACTTCGCAAAATACACAAAAATATCTGAGTAATAATAGTACATAGATTTGCTAATAAGAACATGTAGTGTTGGTATTAGCATTAATCTATTCGACAGGTTAACAACGAGAACAGGAAAATTACATCACTTCGTAATAAACACATGAAAACCTTTGATAAAGTGAGTATACATGGTCTAACAAAAATAGAACTTAAATATATATCAGTTTAGGAAGAAGAGAGAAGTACTTCAAAGTAGTAATTTTTCATTGCTCTCAGCAAGTTCTGCGAGTTCTTTATATAGTGCGGAATACCATTCCAGACTTTCGCACCAGCGTACTGTAGCAGTCGTTTGCCATAGGCGTTTTTTATTGGCGGAATATTCAGGTTACCAAAAGTTTGGTTCCTGGTGTGGCGTAGTGGCGTAAAGAGTAACGAAATGGGGAATGGCTCGTTGTGTCTTATAACATTGTTAATACATGTGGCTAATCTTAATTCTCGTACAAAATCAAAAGGCAAGATTTTTAGCATAGAGAACAGATAATTACACTGTCTTGTGACAGTGTAATTATCTCACGCTGCTCGCTCCTCTAGTTGAATCACATATCATAAAACGCTTCACGACGCCTTTTCCACAAGAAATTTTACGCAGTAATGAATACCAGAAAATCCATACCATGTTTTGTTAAAGGATCACAGCACTCGCGTAATCTGGCTGTCGAGGTACTTTCACAGCCGTACGGTCTTTAAGCCTCATTTGTGTGCGTTTCCAGTCATCCAGTGACAAAATAAAGTGAACCGTACACTATCGAAAATTTATCCTCATCGCCTATTGTCTTGCTTGTCCTGCTAAGGCGCCGTCACATTAATGGAATACGATATTAGCAGTTAGACCAATTCATCACGCTTCTAAAGTGCACCATCATTACTGGCCAAAGCCCTACACCGCCTCATGCACAGAAAAGCATCGCCAAAGAGTGCCGAAGTCCCCCCAAAAAGAAACAGCTGAACACGCACTGGTCGATGTAGTTCAGCCCGCCCGGCATGGATCATGGTGCGACGGAACTTTAAAAGTGAGCTCCGACATTAAATACCTCAGTAAAAAGTTGTTCTTTTTTTTCGAGTGATTAGTTACTCTTATCAGAACGTCTGTAATTTCAGTGCCTCCTCTATACTATAGGAGGCACTGGTAATTTAGAAAAGCAGAAATACAGCTGAAGTAATAAAGCCGCAGTTTCGCCCGAAAGGCATAGCACAGATTGCAATAGCAAATTAGTAGACCGCTATACGAAGTAAGGATAGCTATTTTATCGGCCGTAGAAACATGGAAATATTCGCTTACTAACCAGATTAACAAGCATGGTGTCAGCGCGCACAAGCAAACGTGAACACATCACACTCGATGACCGCGGACACTCGCTGTCAAAACGCTGGCGTCAGGAAGTGCGGCAGCAGCAGCGAGCGAAGTGACCTTCGTGCTGCGTATCGCTTCAGCGCGAACTGAGCGACAAGAGCACCGTACGCACAAAGTTATGAGCCGCCTCCAGATGCTTTCAAAATAAGGCGCGCGCGACCGTGCAAAGTACGCAGTTGGTGCACGAGTAAACGCCACCCCTCCCTCCCACACTGCCTTCCCGCTTCACTTTAGCTTCCCTCCCTGTGCGCGCGAGATTGAGTCACGATGGTCAGTTCCCCATGCACGCGGCCGCGAAATACGCAGTTGCTGTCGGAGAACAACGCCGTCCCCTCCCCCTCCCTCTGTCCCATCCCCCCAACGGCCTTTCGCGCCACGGAAGACGGCGCATTTCCTTTCAGCTTCCCTCTCTTGCGGGCACCCGATTGCGCCGCGATCGTCGGCTCCCCTTGCGCGCTTTCACTCGCACATACAGCATGCGGTGCGCGGCGACGGTGTTATCGTCCTTGGACTTTATACGGAACATCACGGCGACGGCAGAAATGCGCTTGGAGTGTCCATATTTGCTATAGCAATAAAACGGCGAAAGTGCAGCGTTACACTATTATTTATTTTTTGAATACTTTTGAGTGCTTTTACTATGGTATTTTCTGAAAAAGGTCGGTGGACCGACCCTTTTTATGGATCCCTTGAAAAAGGTCAGTCCACCGACAGAAACTGTTGGGTAAATAACCCGAAGATAACCGCGATGTAGTGCTTCTCATTTTTCTAAATACGCTGGGCCCATTGAAAAACCCAGTCACTAATATATATATATATATATATATATATATATATATATATATATATATATATAGTCTGTCACTCATGTTATTGGGACTTACGTGATTCTAGCTGAATATGTAACACCTCACCTTATGCTCTGTCACTGCCTGTTAAAAAGGTCTGCGGACCTCGTAAGCCATAAAAGGACTTTTTGTTCGCAGTCCTCAACATTTTGTTGTTGAAATAAAGTGCATTGAATTGAACTACACGCGTTTAGCGGTTCTCTAGCAGCGTTTCATGACCGATACATTCACGAAGAAAACGGAGCCATGCGAGTTGGACAATGGGACCGTAACGCGGAAAAGTAGCCCAACTGCCGCCGCATACGTCTTTCCGTCAAGCTGCTGGCTATACGCTCGCTGCTTCGGGCTTTTCCTGTCGTTGCAGCGCGCCCGCTTCCGCCATGAGAGAACCGTTCCCAGGTGTCCCCTCGTTTCCAGTCATGTGACTCACGAACGCGCCGAAATGGTAAGCCAGTCGTTGTTTACACCTCCTAATCCGGCCTCCCCCGCGGCCACGATGTACACGCACACGTGCCAAGAAGGTGTGTCGTGAATGACCTTGAACTCGCCGGCGTTTTGTGTGGGCGCGGCTTGCTAAAGCCACGAGGTTGCATCGTTTAGCAGTTCTATGGCCGTGTGCAGAGAACCACGCTAGAGAAACAGCGACGGTGCGTTGCGCCGTGCTTTTATCTGTGCCGATTGTGAGGCGAACCATGCGATTATATACGGCCAAAGGTTGAATATAGAGAGTGTTATTGCCAGTAACATTTTGTCTTGAGTTTACCGTACAGCGCTGATGCGGGCAAGCAACATCTACCGCTCAGCATCAGATAAAAGATTTCTCACGTCCCAACATCGACGCGTTCGGAGCTTATTGCCCTCCGAGGCGATGTTAGGTGAAAGAAAAAAATTATCGAATTCCAAAAATACAGATTCAACATTAGGGCAAGAGAAAGATGGATCATGGCGACGGTGATATGGATGGTCATTTTGGACAAGAATTGCTGAACCACCATACCGAACATCCTTACGGACACATACTTCCATTGTGTATCGGGGTATACCAAATAGTTTGCTATCAGCGTTTGTCAACCATATTTCTGAGAGGCAAATGATAGTGAAAGGGTTATTTAGATTAGAAAAGAAATCTATCGTGTTATCATAGTTCTTTGAGAGGCTACGTATGTTAAAGTGTATCAGGGATTTGGCTGAGCCTGCTGTTATTTAGTGAACGTTTTAGTTATTCTGAAGAAAAATACATTGTCCGGAATACTTATTTGATTAGATATGAAAACAGAACGCTTGGACAGCTACGAGGCCATTAGCGAAAGGTCGCGTGTGCTAGAAATGACGTACACGCGGCTTGCTTCTGTCTTTCGTGCTTTGATGCGGCAGTTGTACTTCCATAGAAATTTCCAGTTGTGCTGTTTTTTTCAGTTCGAGGGCTTGAGCAAACAGACGTTTGTTGTCTTGTGTTAAGTGGTCGTTAACAAAGACCTTGGCCTCTGCAGACGGAGGGAAGCCGAGAGTAGTAGTGCTTAGTGAGTGAGTGAGTGAGTGAGTGAGTGAGTGAGTGAGTGAGTGAGTGAGTGAGTGAGTGAGTGAGTGAGTGAGTGAGTGAGTGAGTGAGTGAGTGAGTGAGTGAGTGAGTGAGTGAGTGAGTGAGTGAGTGAGTGAGTGAGTGAGTGAGTGAGTAAGTGGGTGAGTGAGTGAGTGAGTGAGTGAGTGAGTGAGTGAGTGAGTGAGTGAGTGAGTGAGTGAGTGAGTGAGTGAGTGAGTGAGTGAGTGAGTGAGTGAGTGAGTGAGTGAGTGAGAGTCAGATCGTTCGCAGTTCGTACATAACTCATTTTGACGGTGGCAATACGTTGTGTGGCGAATTGATTCAGTGCTAACGCGTTACCGTAGACAGTCACCTTGAGATGGGTTCAGTCGCAATTTTTCGGCTTTTAATTGTGTCCACTGAGCAATTGATACCAATTGATACCAAAGTCAGTCAACTATGCGAGATTGGCTGTTAGGCACACTTTTGCTTTCTTAATCGAAACCAAGAGATACCGACTTCGTCGTACTCCGGCCGTTGTTGTGAACCATGTGCCCACGCTCGCGTACGCTAATTCCCATTTTCACGGTAGCAACTCGACTCGACGCTCTAATCGACCACGTCGAGCAAACAGCGTACAGTGGAGGACGACGCTGTTCCTCGAGAGATGCCATCACCCACCTTCAAAAACGTTCACCATCAATTCCCGTGACGAAAAGCTGATAGAGAAGAAGTAATCCTTGAGTTCGTCGTCTCTGAAAAGTTTATTGCGGCTCGTGACCAAATTGTAAACCAGGATTGGTCGATATCTACTGTATTCAAAAACAACTCTCGCAAATGTCTGTCGAGTGAAGCACAGCGCTGATCCTCGACAGAAGATCTTGCTGCTAAAGAACTGAAGTTCTTACGACGACGAGCTGATTTTCGTTCAGTGTGTTCAAGCAGAAGTCGAAAGCACCTGCTTCTAAGAGAGAAACACAATAATGTTGAAAAGGTGGAAAGGTCAGCCTGAATGACATGCTTCTAACCCCTGCTTCTGACTTGCTACAACACAGGAAGGGAAGAGGAAATGGAAGATATAGTAACAGAAGATGTAGATTATTCTATCGAGTGACAGTGATTATGAAACAAATACATTATCTTCATGGTGTGTCATATTACCCAATGACCATTTCAGTCGAGTGGAACTTGTTGCTGGGCGAGTTTTTTTTCCTGTTCGCGCAACCATGCTTTCCTCAGACACCATTTCAGTCATCGCTGCAGCCATGACTTTATAATTTAATTTATATCGGCCTGATAAAGCATCAGATTATTTTCCTATAATTCGATAGAAGGTGAGCGA
The DNA here is from genome assembly GCF_013339745.2 of Dermacentor silvarum. Lineage (NCBI taxonomy): Eukaryota > Metazoa > Arthropoda > Arachnida > Ixodida > Ixodidae > Dermacentor > Dermacentor silvarum. Next base: position 186,830,302 of record NC_051157.2, read on the forward strand.
AAGCATCGTGTCGTATGCCAAAACTGTCAACCATTTTGGCATCTAATCAACCTTCAGGCGCGGCATCTATAACAAAGACCACAGATTCCGTTGTGTGGCCTTCTTCTTCTTTAGCATTACGAAAGCCACCTCCACCTAATTCAAACATTGTGGACAAAAATTCTGCAGTGTGACCGTGCATGTCGTCACAAGATCAGGATGCAGAAGCGCAGCCGGTACACATCAAACCATCTTTCGTCAGAGGACGAACAAATCAAGGTGATGCTCAAGCAGTTGATTAGTGTCTTGCGAATCCTTCTCGCCAGAATGAAAACACCTGTTGCTAGGACAACGGTTCGGATACTCGAAGCTCTCGAGCTGTTGCTTGCTGCTGTATGAAAGTGTGAAAAGGTAGTTTTCTTGACAGCCCATGATGATGCATGCCTATATGTGAGGCGCTCGTGTATGTCATCCCCATATGGATAATGTGAGCCTGAGAAGTGTACCTTATACGTAGGACACATTCACGTATGGACATACGGACGCCGTATAGCTCAATTACTCTACAATACGCTTAGAAACATCACGTATCGTGCATCTGTGGGAACAGTGCACGGCGTGTATATACAAGGTGTCCCAGCTATAACGCAGCACGATTTAAAAAAAAAAAGGAACGGCGTTATACGCAAAGCAATCCTAGTGCGTATTATTTCCAGTGCAGTGGAGTAGCTGCCAGTAATTTTTTCGTTACTGAGATTTAGTTAGCTAATTGTAATTAATTTTCTAACTCGAGAAGTACTGTCCTAATTATCGAAGTGTCAATTAGAAAATTGTAGAGCAACATGAAAAACTCCTGATGCACCTTTCTGTTGCTCAATACGTGCTACATAAATGTGTTTTCCGAGTGTGAAAGGAACCCGCGAATACACGCAGAATTGCCGCGCGACAGCGACCACAGCATTGCGCTGTGGTCGCTGACACGTGTCCGGTAAATGGGTTCAGTTTTTCGATGCCTTCCGTGTAGTAATTGTATTATATTTTGCGACAAAAAGTGAGAGACAATTTTCACATCAGATTACATGACGAATACCTATAACCTACATTCCCCTGTGACAAACTAGATTTCGGTAACGAGTGCGAGCCGTCAGGGAAGCCACCTCTAGCCTTTGTATCATAGCCTGCTATGTATGGAACGAAGTATAGCAGGCACGAGGTCGCGGGATCGAATCCCAGCTGCGGCGGCCGCATTTTGATGGGGCCGAACGGTAAAAATGCCCGTGTCCCGTGCATTGGGAGCACGTTAAAGATCCCCAGGCGATCAAAATTAATTTCGAGTGCCTCACTACGGCGTGCCTCATAATTAGATGGTGGTTTTGGTCCTTAGAACCACAGAAAAGTATAGCAGATTAGCCTCTTTCAAGCCCTTCGATGTGGTTCTTTTTCCGAGTCGTGTAGCGTCAGCGGCGGTCGAAGAATTTCGGGTTAATGGAATAAGCATTTTCTGTTAAGCGGACTTACTTTGCGTTGGGCCTATGGGAAACTAATCATTTATTCACACACTGTTCCTCAATAATAAATTAGACTTAAGCAGGTTCGTTTTCACGGAAGTTTACTGCATTAAAGAACAGAACGGAGGAAAACCTGAAAAGAAACGGACCTGTTATCGAGCCGCATTCAACCACGTGTTTCTCCGCAAATGCGAACACGACGTTGTTCCCCGTGTGATCATGGTATGTGCCTAGAGAGATTGGCCTAAGCGCCTCATAACATCCGGAAAGAAGGCTGACCGATCACTTGAAGCCGCAAGTCAACGCCGGAAAAAAAAATTGCGTCGGCCGGGAATCGAACCCGGGCCACCCGCGTGGCAGGCGAGTATTCTACCACTGAACCACCGACGCCGATGCTGTGTACTCCGAATTAGACGGCTTAGGTAGGACTGGAAATTGTGCAATGCGTAGTTGTATTTAGGTCAGTGCGCTGGCGAGCGCTTGCTCGGTCAAGCACAGCTGCCCGTCGGCGGGGCGCTTTGGTAAAGGAACAAGGGCTTCGGCAACGCAAAATGCCGCTTGATATGAATGGATGGCAGAAGTATAATAGTTGTCTTCATAGTGGACTGCAAGATTGCCGCGTTTGAAACGACCTTCTAATGGCAGTATAACTATCTCACGCTGCTCGCTCCTCTACATATATATAGTTGAATCACATATCACAAAACGCTTCACGACGCCTTTTCAACAAGGAATTTTACGCAGCAATCAATACTAGAATATAGGTACCATGTTTTGTTAAAGGATCACAGCACTCGCGTAATCTGGCTGTCGAGCTACTTTCACAGCCGTACGGTCTTTAAGTTAAAGCCTCATTTGTGTTCGTTCATTTCCCAATCATCCAGTGACAAAATAGAGTGAACATTTATCCTCATCGCCTATTGTCTTGCTTGTCCTGCTAAGGCGCCGTCACATTAATGGGATACGATATTAGCAGCTAGACCAATTCATCACGCTTCTAAAGTGCACCATCATTACTGGTCAAAGCTCCGCACTGCCTCATGCACAGAAAAGCATCGCCAAAGAGTGCCGAAGTCCCCCCAAAAAGAAACAGCTGAACACGCACTAGTCTAAGTAGCTCAGCCCGCGCTGCATGAATCATGGTGCGACGGAACTTTAAAAGTGAGCTACGACATTAAATACCTCAGTAAAACGTTGTTGTTTCTTTCGAATGATTAGTTACTCTTATCACAACATCTGTAATTTGGAAAAGCAAAAATACAGCAGAAGTAATAAAGCCGCTGTTTCGCCCGAAAGGCATAGCACAGATTGCAATAGCAAATTAGTAGACAGCTATACGAAGTAAGGATAGCTATTTTATCGGCCGTATAAACTTGGAACTATTCGCTTACTAACCAGATTTACAAGCATGGTGTCAGCGCGCACAAGCAAACGTGAACACTTCACACTCGATGACCGCAGACGCTCGCTTTCAAAACGCTGGCGTCAGGAAGTGCGGCAGCAGCAGCGAGCGAAGTGACCTTCATGCTGCGTATCGCTTTCGCGCGAATTGAGCGACAAGAGCACCGCACGCACAAAGTTATGAGCCGCCTCCAGATCGCTTTCAAAATAAGGCGCGCGCGACCTTGGAAAGAACGCAGTTGGTGCCCGAGTAAACGCCGCCCCCTCCCTCCCACACTGCCTTCCCGCTTCACTTTAGCTTCCCTCCCTGTGCGCGCGAGATTGAGTCACGATGGTCAGTTCCCCATGCACACGGCCGCGAAATACGCAGTTGCTGTCGGAGAACAACGACGCACCCTCCCCCTCCCTCTGTCCCATCCCCCCACGGCCTTTCGCGCAACGGAAGACGGCGCGTTTCCTTTCAGCTTCCCTCTCTTGCGGGCGCCCGATTGAGCCGCGATCGTCGGCTCCCCTCGCGTGCTTTCACTCGCACATACAGCATACGGCGCGCGGCGACAGTGTCATCGCCTTTGGACTTTATACGGAACATCACGGCGACGGCAGAAATGCGCTTGGAGTGTCCATATAATTGCTATAGCAATAAACCCCGAAAGTGCAGCGTTACACTTTTATTTTTTTTAATTACGCTTTTACTATGGTATTACCTATAAACGAATGAGAAGAAGACGCGCAGAGCCAATCATACGACCCCGGCAAACAAGATTTTTCGAAATAGCGGATGCTAAACTTGAAATGCCAGTCATACGAAATAACGTATGAGTCAAATAACGTATAACGAAATAACGTATAAAGTCAAACGAAATAAATACAAACACGCACGCACAAGGATGGAAAGAAAGAACAATATATACAGATCAGCACCAATAAAACGGTAATTGGTTAGAGTACACGCTGCATATGTTTTATGAATGTATAATGTTGTATGTGATTGCACATTGTGATTGATTTTAGTGTGTCTACACAACATGCAGTAATTTATAAAGAGTGCTACGAGGGGGGGGGGGATGTTATATTATTGTATAACGCTGTATGTCATTGTAAGTACTGAAATAATGGTTATAAAATGTCGCAAACACGTAAAAGCATCTAAATTGTATGCATGTTACGGGATGCAATGAACTTTTTTTTTGCAGTTCATACACATCGGCCGCATGCATAATTGTAGACGTCTGCATGTATGTGCCAGATCATTGCGGACTGCTGTTTCGTTATTCTTGAGCGCACCGGACGCCAATCTTCTAGGCTGTGTAGACTGCATTTAGTGCATTGAACTGTTAGTAAATTTGAGTCAGCTGTGAAATAAGCAAGGTGGGTTTTTTGTTTCTTTTTAGACATAAATGGGCCTAATCGGCATATTTGTGTTGTAAAATAGGCATAAATGGCAGTGATTTGCTATTTGAGGCCCGAACTGGCTACCTGAGGATAAACACATACCGGAGCAAATATGGGTCACAAGATGAGGCTGCAACAGAAGCCCGGAAACACCTCGCATCCAACTGATCCAGCCGACTTGCATCTAACGCGTTTACGCATCTAACCACGCAAGAACTCGCCGGCATGACGGACCGCATCGGCGGATGCACACGAACACAGAAAAAAATGAAGAAAAAAAAACACCCGCGATGCACGAAGCTCCGAGTGCATGCTAACGCGCGTGCGACTTGCTTTTTGCCCACAAAACACTACCGCGTGTAGCCCAACATCACGTGACCGACTTGTCCTGACGTAGGCCGGGACAGGTATATCGGCGGGAAAAAACAAGGATGAGATTGATAGATCCGGAGTCATTACAAGCGTAGGTGACGGTACGTTATAACGATAGAGGTTTTAAATATGAAAGATAAGATCGAGATCACATATAAGCAAGAAGTTATATAGAAATAGATGTAGTAAAACCTGATTAAATCAAGAAGGCTAGGTGACTATTTGTCGCTGCCTCGTTTCAAAGGGAATGCCAATAAACACCATAATCATCATCAACCCTGAGCTAGCTGTCTTTTTGCGAACCACGTGTGGCGGCTTGCGTGTCAGACCAGCCAGACTACGTTCTAGCTACCTGGCGGAAGTGAAGACAATAGAATCGCAGGAGGATGTAGGATTCAAAGTCGGAATATTTGTTTTGTACCTATATACATGAAGTAGCATGGGTTCTTTGAGAAATTGTTAGCTATTCTAGGGATGCCAGGCACCGAACACAGCAGTGCAGATGTTTGCAGCCATTGTAGGTCGACCAGTCTTTTTCCTGTCCATTCGTCATAGCCGAAACGCGCACGCCCACGTGCGTGTATGGATGGGTGGACCAGTGAGTGCGTGTATCTGAATACACGCGAATTTGTAGTAGTAAAAAAAAAAGAAAGAATGACTGCCGCTCCCACGACAACTAGGGTAAAGAAAGGGAGTGGCGAGGTATAGAAAGTGCACTCAGTGTGCAGAAGCCCGCGGCGGCAGCTGCAGCTGCCATGTTGTCACAACTGCGTGTCCTCGCAAAGCAAGTCTGCCTCTTCCCTTTGACAACGAAGCTGTTAAGGGCTAGGTTCCAGGAGGTCGTGTTCGCGTGTAGAAAAGCCACGTGACCTAGTGGGCGACGGGAGGAAAAGAAGAGCACCCTATGAAATTGCTGTGAGGGGGTGCCGATAAAAAGGCGACTGGGAAGGTGGTTGACGTAAGTCGCGCCGTCCTCTTCCACTTCACAACCACAATCTCTCTATTCGCATTGGAGGGGGAGTGCGTGAGGCGCGCCAACCAGTCATTGACGGTGCACTAAAAAATGTCGCAGTTTCACCCGAAAAGCGAAGCATCAATTGCGATAGCAACTTAGTAGAAAGCTATACGGAGTAAGGAAAGTAGTTTTATCAGCTGTATAAACTTGGACATGCAGCAGCACCAGCAACGCGCAGAACTGTTGTCGACGCCGTCGGCGTTTTGCCCGCCTTCGCACCGAACGCGCGCGGCGGTGGTGACTGTTGCCGGTGCCTCTGGCGGCGGCTCGGAGGTTTTCGATGGGATCAGCACGGGACACTCGTCGAGCAGCGTCGGAAGTCTTTACTACCTTCTCGCCTCGCAACGTTTTTATATAAATACGCATTTGGTGCCGCAGCTAAACGTCACTCTCCCTCCCTCCCTCCCGTCCCCCCACGGCCTTTGGCGCGACGCAAGAAGTCCCGTTTGCTCTCCGCCGTGCGTTCGCTCCCAGTGAGAGCGCGCGTCCCTCGCGCACTTTTTCTCGCACATACAGCATACGGCGCGCGGCAACGATTCCATCGCCGTTGGACTCCATACGGAACCTCACGGCGACGACGACGGCGCAAATCCGCTTGGAGTGTGCATATAATTGCTATCGCAATAAAAAGTAGGTCAACGGAGGAGTGGGGTGTGAGAGATCGCGTTAGCGTTGGTTGTATTTACGGAGTTCTTAGTCAAGGCCTCTTGCCTAGGAACGTCGTAGAAAAAGCGTGGGGAACGCGCTAGGAACACCGTCGCCCGTGGACGCCGAGCCAGTTCTTTCACAGCCGGGCATTGTATAGCCATCGTCTAAGTGTTAAAAAATACCTCATTGTGCTACTTGGAGCCGGCGCCGAAGCCTCTTTCCTGAGTACGTTGCGATCGGCATCCGTTTACCAATTTGTAGCCAAATTCAACATAGCAAATCCCCAATATAACTAAACAACATAGCAAATCCCACCAGAGCCCCAGCTTTGCTAGGCTTCTCTCTTCACAGGGTGGAAGGGCTCTGACATTATTTTTTATTGCGATAGCAATTATATGGACACTCAAAAAAAGTTGTCGCAGTTTCACCTGAAAGGTGAAGCATCAATTGCGATAGCAAATTTGTAGAGAGATATACGGAGTAATGATATTAGCTTTATCAGCTGTATAAACTTGGACATGCAGCAGCACCGGCAACGCGCCGAACTGTTGTCGACGCCGTCGGCATTTTGCCCGCGTTCGCTCAAAATGCGTGCGGCGTTGGTGACTGTTGCCGGAGCCTCTGATATAAATAGGCACTTGGTGCCGCAGCTAAACGTCGCCTCCCTTCCCTCCCCCTTCCCCCCCTCCCCCACGGCCTCTCGCGCATCGGAAGAAGGCGCGTTTGCTCTACATATATGGTGATTGTAAAGGAGGAAAGAGACGCCTACTTCTGCAGCCCTTAAGGAAGCACGGCGCAGAACGCGCGTTTGTTCTCCGCCGTGCGTTCACTCCCCGTGAAAGAGCGCGTCCCTCGCGCCCTTTCACTCGCACATACAGCGTTCGGCGGCGCGCGCGCTGAGCCGTGCTCCCTCAAGGGCTGCAGAAGATAGCGCCAACCTTTCCCTTTCCCTCAAGAACCACTTACTACTACTACGGCCACGATTTCATCTCCATTGACGTCATACGGAACCTCACGGCGACGGCGACGGCGACGGCGACGCCGACGGCAGAAATCTGCTTTTGAGTGTCCATATAATTGCTATCGCAATAATACATTGTCCGGAATACTTATTTGATTAGATATGAAAACAGAACGCTTGGACAGCTACGAGGCCATTAGCGAAAGGTCGCGTGTGCTAGAAATGACGTACACGCGGCTTGCTTCTGTCTTTCGTGCTTTGATGCGGCAGTTGTACTTCCATAGAAATTTCCAGTTGTGCTGTTTTTTTCAGTTCGAGGGCTTGAGCAAACAGACGTTTGTTGTCTTGTGTTAAGTGGTCGTTAACAAAGACCTTGGCCTCTGCAGACGGAGGGAAGCCGAGAGTAGTAGGCTTAGTGAGTGAGTGAGTGAGTGAGTGAGTGAGTGAGTGAGTGAGTGAGTGAGTGAGTGAGTGAGTGAGTGAGTGAGTGAGTGAGTGAGTGAGTGAGTGAGTGAGTAAGTGGGTGAGTGATGTGAGTGAGTGAGTGAGTGAGTGAGTGAGTGAGTGAGTGAGTGAGTGAGTGAGTGAGTGAGTGAGTGAGTGAGTGAGTGAGAGTCAGATCGTTCGCAGTTCGTACATAACTCATTTTGACGGTGGCAATACGTTGTGTGGCGAATTGATTCAGTGCTAACGCGTTACCGTAGACAGTCACCTTGAGATGGGTTCAGTCGCAATTTTTCGGCTTTTAATTGTGTCCACTGAGCAATTGATACCAATTGATACCAAAGTCAGTCAACTATGCGAGATTGGCTGTTAGGCACACTTTTGCTTTCTTAATCGAAACCAAGAGATACCGACTTCGTCGTACTCCGGCCGTTGTTGTGAACCATGTGCCCACGCTCGCGTACGCTAATTCCCATTTTCACGGTAGCAACTCGACTCGACGCTCTAATCGACCACGTCGAGCAAACAGCGTACAGTGGAGGACGACGCTGTTCCTCGAGAGATGCCATCACCCACCTTCAAAAACGTTCACCATCAATTCCCGTGACGAAAAGCTGATAGAGAAGAAGTAATCCTTGAGTTCGTCGTCTCTGAAAAGTTATTGCGGCTCGTGACCAAATTGTAAACCAGGATTGGTCGATATCTACTGTATTCAAAAACACTCTCGCAAATGTCTGTCGAGTGAAGCACAGCGCTGATCCTCGACAGAAGATCTTGCTGCTAAGAACTGAGTTCTTACGACGACGAGCTGATTTTCGTTCAGTGTGTTCAAGCAGAAGTCGAAAGCACCTGCTTCTAAGAGAGAAACACAATAATGTTGAAAAGGTGGAAAGGTCAGCCTGAATGACATGCTTCTAACCCCTGCTTCTGACTTGCTACAACACAGGAAGGGAAGAGGAAATGGAAGATATAGTAACAGAAGATGTAGATTATTCTATCGAGTGACAGTGATTATGAAACAAATACATTATCTTCATGGGTGTCATTACCCAATGACCATTTCAGTCGAGTGGAACTTGTTGCTGGGCGAGTTTTTTTCCTGTTCGCGCAACCATGCTTTCCTCAGACACCATTTCAGTCATCGCTGCAGCCATGACTTTATAATTTAATTTATATCGGCCTGATAAAGCATCAGATTATTTTCCTATAATTCGATAGAAGGGGTGAGCGAAAGCATCGTGTCGTATGCCAAAACTGTGCAGCAAATGTAACCTTGGCATCTAATCAACCTTCAGGCGGGCATCTATAACAAAACCACAGATTCGTTGTGTGGCCTTCTTCTTCTTTAACATTACGAAAGCCACCTCCACCTAATTCAAACATGGTGACAAAATTCTGCAGTGTGACCGTGCATGTCGTCACAAGATCAGGATGCAGAAGCGCAGCCGGTACACTCCAACCATCTTTCGTCAGGACGAACAAATCAAGGTGATG
>NC_051157.2:186839615-186947157 GCF_013339745.2 Dermacentor silvarum
AATGCTTTTGCGCGAGGGTTGACGTTCTGAGGGCATTATGGCGACGCAGAGACGTTCTCGTTGAAAGGTATGTGGTGCAAACTAAGGTCCCTAGATAAAACGTTATCTGGGGACCTTAGTGGAAACCGTTGCACAGCACAGCTGGTGTCACGTTGCAACTCTTGGCAAAATATTCAAAAGCAGAAATGCTTTTGTGTTTTGTAAAGCATAAAGTATATTTGTATTTGATTCAGCGTGTAATGGTGCGACGTAGTTGGAACCATATGAATGTCACCTGTGACCAGGCGTGTCAAGCCAATAAAAATGCACAGACAGACACTGGCGTCAGTGTCCCATGTACCATTCGTCACCCCCCCCCCCCCCCCCCCTTATCCGGCCGAATATCGCCGTTGTGGGCAGCTAGGGCCGGAGCACGAGGCGGTTTCTGCGGTGAAATAAAATAAGAAATATGTGCTGTCGGCGTTACCGCGGGCTCTGCCATATCACCGCATCCCATGCAAGAAGCGATGAAAACGATATGTCTAATTTGTGTCGCAGGGCCCCTTTGAGAGGAAATTTTAGCTCGGGATCAACTCGAATTCCGCCTATTCAAATACATCTAAAACGCAGAAATGTTTCGGTGAGACAACGCGTGGACCGACTAGAATGACATTTCTAGCATTTCAGAGAGAACGTTAGGTTCTAGTGACTCTACGGCGCATAATTTTAATTCGGGGCTCGCAAAATTTGTAAAAGATTTAAGAAAACTAGTAAGTTTCAAGACAATTGAAGCACGAAGATTACAAATCGGTAACTCTGCAAAAAAAAAGAAAGATATCGCAGTTCAGCCAAGTCCATTTTTTAGAGTGTCTAAAGTGGACAAATTCGAAAGATGAATTTGCAGCTTAGGTAAAATGATTACCTTGTTTACGGGGGTTTTGCAAAACTCACACTGACAAATTAGTGGTGCATTTCATAGCGCTGAATAATAAAACAATTTATTCAATTTGCACGTATATTAGCGCATTTTAACGTAACTGTGATGCTGTTCTTTAATGCTATGTTATAGAGCTGTAATCTTAATACTTGAGTTTTCGTTTTTAATATAGACATTTTCGACCATTTTTGCTAGAAAGAAAATGACGTGGTAAATAAGAAATTCGCTTCCTTCGGTCACTAGGTTTTACCTTTTTCTTTTAAATGTAACAAACGTCCGCAAAATTGGTGCAGTGGTTGCTGAGAAACCCGATATCTCCGTTTTCATCGCTTTAGATGGCAGCGCCCAAGCTAAAGCTTCCTCTTATGCACGAAGTTAGGCCTACCTAATTTTTAAGCGCATGGAGCGAAGCGCCCCAGCAGCTAAGACACTTCTGCGGTTCAAAAGTCGCGGTCAGAATTCATCGACGTCATGTGTCCTCGTTTTCTTTTTTTTTCATTTCAGGTGAGCCTAGCGTCGAACGCAAGCTCATGTACATCAGTCCCGACAAAACGTGCGCGATCCTTGTCGAAGCCCTGAAGAAAGGACGCAAGGGTGAGTAGGGTGTGAAGTCACTGAACGCAGTATAGCAAGGTCGCTGAGCGGCTCTTTCGTTCTTTCTGAGTGACGTACTCGGCCAAGGCGCTAATACCCAGGCACTCTGCGACGCCCAGGCTTGCGTTGGCGTTGGTGAATAAGCATTGTATTACTTTTGTTAAAGAAATGACGACGACGTGCTATAGATAGGCGGGAGAAGTAGAAGAAACACGAATTATTAGTAGGCAGATCTGTAACTATGACGCAGGGAAAAAAAGTGCAGCTGTATATCAGTGTAGCACTCGAGCGAAGGTTTAGTCGTAGACAATTCAGTAAATCGATTACTAGTTAATAAAGTACTACGCTAACCTTTACCGCAAATAACATTTCATTGCATTTTTAATGCAGATTCCGTGACCCGAAATAAAGGTGACCAATTTGTTTAAATTTTCCTTGATGTGTATCAGTGCACCGGCTTCCTCTGGATATACTTTATTTATGGCCAATGTATCCAAAGTGAACTATCGCTGCAGTTTGCCTTTACATCTCTGTACGGCGCGCCTTCGTAGCTGCATACAGCAGTGACGTGGATATGAAATTATTGCACGTATTGTCAAATTACAGTGCAATGTTGCTTTGCAGACTGCAGTATTAGTCCTGAGAGCAGGTGCGCTTTGTTCGCAATGCGCAGTGAACGTACGGCCGGAAGTCTGACACCTGTCTCAGCGAAAGAGCGGTTTCGGTGGTATGGGAAAAGCAAGTCATGCAGGCTAAAGCTGCTCGAAAACGGCTGCGTACATACCGCTGCGCTTGAACATAGGAACGCTGGGATTATGTGTGATATCCTTTCAAATTGTCAGGTCGTGCAGGCTCCCAAGTACTCAACAATGTCAGTGAAGGGACAGATGCATTTGCAGTTGGTCGCTCATAGATTTAATCTACGTGTCATAAGTTGTAACTCTTAGAGTAGCTGTGCGTGCTTGAACTGAACGCCCGTTACACGCGTACAGCAATGGGGCACTAGCAGTTAGTTCGTTACTTAGTTAGTTAGATAGATAGATAGATAGATAGATAGATAGATAGATAGATAGATAGATAGATAGATAGATAGATAGATAGATAGATAGATAGATAGATAGATAGATAGATAGATAGATAGATAGATAGATAGATAGATAGATAGATAGATAGATAGATAGATAGATAGTGTTCAGTAGACGCTGGAGATCGTTACGTGACCGTACACCCAGCATGTTATTGCAGATGCCTAAGCTGAGACATAAAATGACCCATTCATTCATTAGTATACACACGCACACAACGTACACGAGAGCGCAGAGCAACAGGCAACTACGTTAAATTGAGTGCAGAAAGCACTCACACGAGATGGTCAGGTTTTATGCGGCATTTCATAAATCGTGAATGATACATTGTTGGCAATGACCGTGAAGGCTTACTGACGGCTGCACGATTGCTTATTTATGGCCGATTGTTTATCTATGACCCCATGTTTATTGATGCGCCCACGTCAATGGCATGTAGTCGACGACAGAGAACGCATGGCAATACAAAACGGCACCACGGGTACAGAATGTGGCAAAACTATACACTTTTATTACACATAACTTGGACGCCAGTGGCATAGCACAGTTTGTTCCTATTAGGTTTTACAGCGCTTCGTTATTGTGGATCGTCCAGAACTTGAGGTCACAAAGGTGCAACCGACGCTTCTCTCACGTGCCGCACAAGCCAAAAAAAAAAAAAAAAGAAATCGTTTACTGCAGAAATGTTTACACACTTTACTGGTGTCAATTTTCTCCGTAGGCAATATAATTAGACGCTGCCAAGTTTTAAAAAAGTTTCGTTTCCAAAGATTGTTTTTCGTAGTAACGAACATCAAAGAAGTGCCCATGCAGTTGTTTGCTCCTTTTTTGCCAATGTTAAGCTTGTTTGTTTACAAACGGGCCGCTTGTCGCATGCATCTGCAGGTTGCCAACTCGTGCAGCCAGAGTCCGCGATCGACAACGGGATACCGCAGGAGTGCAACAAGATCTACGAGGCCAGCTGCGGCAAAAAGAGCCTCACCGTCTACGAACCCGCCTGCAAGACGCTGCCTGACAGCGTGCCCCACGAGGAACTTTAAAACAATTTTTTTTCTCGCGATGGCACTCGTGAGCTGGAAGACCGTCACGCACGCCATCTGTCGGAACATTCGTCCCAACCTGTCAAGTGTTGTGCGCGGAAGGTGCCTTTTTCAAGAGCGTCTCCCGACACTTACCGACGCTTGTCACGGGCTCGACACATCTTTAAAAGAGACACTAAAGAATGCTACGCTGTGTTACTGAATCACAGTTCTAAAACATCAAAACAGATGCACTCTTACCGCGGGGCCTATATCGAAACTATAGAAGCCACAGCGCCTAGCAACCGCGGTTGAACGCGATTGGATGAAACGCCGCCGACGACGCTCGACGCAGCGATGCCCTTAGCCACCGCTGTGAGAGTATGTCACGCCGCCTAACGCCTAGGAACGTAATCCGTCGCGGGGTTTGCGTCGCGAAGCACCAAGGGAACAATGGTGGCGCGTTGCTACGGTGCGAAATCAGAGCGTCGCCGGCGGCGTTTCAGCTAATCGCGTTCAGCCGTTGTTGCTAAGGCGCTATGCCTTCTAGATTTTCAATATACGCAACCGGGGGATCTCCAGGATTCATTACAGAGCCTCTCTCTCTCTCTCTCCTTACCATTAGAGGAGACTTATTGGTAAGACAGAAAAAAACACCAACAAAATACCGGTGGTGACTCAACCCTGAAGTTGCCAGACCAGCTTGTCATGACGTCATGGATTTCTACAGCGTCTACGTTGGTCCATAGTCAAACCGTTTATCGTTCAGGAAGGACTACGTGTCACTATATTTATAAGGACGAAACAATAATAACTAGCAAGTTTTGATAACTGTAATAACTAGCAAGTTTCGATAACTTTTGCTTTGCGAAAACGTCCCTGAGTACGAATAAATGGCCTTGAAACCGGTGACGTCCCACTGAAGTAGCAGTGCTGGCCGTTTTTGGCGCGAAATTAAAAAGAAACACAAAAGCACGGCCATCACTTTTCAACGATAAGAATCATCTTCTTGACAAATCATGCTCTTTATTTGTCTCCTTGAGCTGTGATTTAAATTTCTTACTCGATAATTCTGTTTTCGAGTCAGTTCTTCTGATTCTACCTATCATACCTTCTACCATAAGATCTCTTGGTTACGGCGATGCCTTGAAGCATTTCCTTGCACAACCGCAGGTCGTTTGCGAGTAAACGTGACGCTCGTCGATTCCTTTATTATTACATTTATTATACCTCGCTCACGTATCCTTCGATCCCTTTTTCATTACGTCGCCAAACAACAAACAATCTGCCATCTCCGTCGAACCACGAGACGTAGTCAACCTCAACCACCATCTTGAGCGTCAATATTTCCAGCCCGTTACATCGCCGCACTAATCTTCCATTCCCATACAGAACTAAGAGGTTTATATTGTCAATATACATGGTATTTTATTTTTTGCATTTATTACTACAATCAACGCTCGTAGCGACAGCTGACGACATTTTGATCGAGCACATTGCGTTATCGGACGCGTTTTCTGTTACGCGGGTGCTCTGGAAGTACAAAAAAAAAGTTCCATGTTAACGTATTTGTAACTACCAGCAATATACACCCGCAACGAAGTATAAGATGACTGTTCGCTACAATGATGGATGAGTCTCATCTGCGATTAAGTCGAGCGCCACTAGCTGTCGCAATAAGCGTTTTATACCGACGGCCGCGTGTCCGCAATATCGCGGTGTTCCACAAAGGGTTATAGGTTTACGGTCAAACTATAACTCCCCCACCGTTCACGGAACACCGGATGCATAGCTGACGGCAACAGCTCCGGTGGCGAGAGGTAAGATACACGTCTAAAAACGCCGCCATCCCTCTATTTCGACTATTTCGACGTGTTATCAATCACCACGCCGCTGAAACTCGTTCAAGTTGCACGAGCATGGATTACCTGCCCGTGCACAATAACCGTTTACACATTACAAGAGGCGCGGATAAAGTGGCGCGGAACCATTGTGTCGCCATCTGACGGCACCAAATTAAACTTATAGTTTAATTGGTGCCGTCAGATGGCGACACAATTTAACAAAGAAATAAAAGCTGAGCTGCTGGTTTAACGACAACGCCAGCAAAAACCAATGGTACAAAGTGACATTTCTTTTTCGCTTCCGGCGAGAACAACCGTGTCATTAAGAAAACGTTCTTAACGCGTTGTGACTCAGCGAAGCACCGCGATTGAGATGTTGCTATCACCAAGTGTTCCAGTATTATTTGCGAAAATGGGAATAGCATACGGAATAGTGTCTTCACCGAAGGGGAAACAAAAAAAGAAAGGCAGCACACACGTTAACGATAGTTGGCGGAAACGCCTTTACAACAGCAGCTAAGCATAGAGTGTGGTGCAGTTGCGATGGTAATTCAAGGTGCAATATATTCACAAGATGGCGAGTAGGCTAAAGCTCTCAATTTTCATAGCTACGAGGCGAATAATCGGGGACTGTTGGCCGATATAAAAATTTCCTGTCGTAAATTCAAGTCCCGTTTCCAGTATTAATACTTTAGGACCCTCGTCTGTATACTATATTTATGCATTTATGTTTTGTGTATGAATGAACTCACACTTCAAACTATATTTCGCAGCGCCTGTCACAGCTCGAAAGTATTGCTTTCGATCTTGAGGGTGGCCTCGTAAATGTCGTCCCACTCCGTGACAGCGCTCGCGAACAAGACGCCAGTGCGTTCATCCCAGCCACGCGCGAACCCATCTGTGGAAAGGGCTGCTCTAAAACGCTACACGTTGATACACTTTGTCTGTCGTGTTGCGATACAAAGGAGGCGGCGCTCGAGCACGAGCACTTGTGCCAACAAAAACGCTCGCGTTTCACTTCCGTTGAAACAACAACTGAACCCTTCTCGTCAATCTAGTGCTTTTTAATGCGCGTAGCATTCATGGCCAATATATATATATATATATATATATATATATAGCGTATGTACGCCACTCTTCCGAGTGTCACAAGTTCTCTACGAGCTTGGGACACTATAGGCATGTGCCCTAACAGACAACGTAAGCTCTGTAAAAACGAAACAAATAACGAATTTCCCGTCACCAAATTGCATTTGCATCGCTATTTGAATGCCAATCGCATTAACCTATCTGCTGCCAAGAATTGGCTTTTTTTAAGCGTAAAGTTGAGCTAGCGATTTTCAATTTTTTTTCAGAGCCAGATTCAAGGAGACCCCTAAGAGATTTAGCTGCAACAATTTCTTTTCCTTATTTGTTCCGGCACCCGACATGAAAAAGGTGAAGAAAATGTTGACTGTGAGGAAACAATGCGAATTTTAGTAATAAGCTATACATGTCTTGTTAGTAATGAGACATCTATAGCTCATTACTAAAATTTCTGATGTCAAGATGTGCAGATGTCTCATTAGTAATGAGACATGTAGATTAGTACAGAATCCGCAATATTTTCTTTGCATTCAACATTTGTGTTTGTATTCGAAATTTCGAAGTCGGACCGAATAGTCCTTGTTCTTCAATTCGTACTCGGTTTTGTCTGTCGAATATTCAATTTATGGTGATTAGTTTTCCTTCTTGTTCCTAAGTTAAGTTTTTGTAACATTTTAAACACTAATCATCGTAAGTTGCATGTCAGGCATCTAACGAGGCAGACGCCACCATCTTTTATTAAATTATGTTCCTCTTTCATTCCGGTTACGGCATCTTTATTCCATTTTTTGTTTTTTTTCAGCGTGCATCAGTTAATGCTGCGCACTTTGTGTCAAAGCTTTGCAGCCGCGTTGAGCAAGAAAGTACACGTCAACGACGGTTAGGAAATTGTCACCATCATGTCATCATGGCTTCGATTCGGAAATTAGCACGATAATTTCATGAATGCGTACGGAAGGTTGCGCTGTTACAGAGGTGCCGATGGTGGCACACTTTTGTCCCTATTGATTGTGCACTACGTCAAATCTCATTCAATTGTTCTGATGCCAACTAATCTATTTCTTTTTCGCGTTTTTTTTCTTCATTTCTTGCGGCTGAGGGTATTATCTCCTTCTCTGCGGTCAATCTTTCTCACGGGTATGGGTTCATGTCTGAATTAATGCGACAGCGGCTGCAAATGACGCACTCTATTCCTCAAAGACTTCGACTGAAATGCGAAATGTATTTGTCCAATTCACGAATGCAAATGGACAATGCAAGAGCACTCCTGTGCTACAGCGTCTCTCGTAGCTCCCAGTGTTGAATTTGTTCGTTCCTTTGCAAAAATTGTGCATTATATTACTCTGCAGCTCAGCAGTAAGTCTATTCAAAGTAACAAATGCTCCACAAAAACAGAGAAAATTTTATCATGCGATTATTATAATAGACCCCATCAATCAATCAATCGATCAGCTCCCACGTGTTCTTTCAGTGATTCATCGGCCAGCGCGCCATATTTCGTCTTGCGGAAGCAACAGAAGGAAAAATCAAGCAGCCTAAATAACTAGGTAAAACATAGGACAACGATATGTTTTAAACCTCAGTGAACCCTTACTTATTGCTATAAGAGAATAGCACTTGGCCTTATTGTAACAGAAAGGGGTCCCATACAATCCTGTACAACCTCTATTTCAGCGGACAAATAAGTACAGAAAACTTTCTGGTACCGCAACAGAGTCTAGTGGCTTCGAGTGCAGCTGCTGAACGACTACTGAGCCGTCTTTCTGCTGGCAAATAAGCGGAAATGCCTGTATAGAAGCCAGAGTCAAGGAAAAGAGGCCTCCTGCATGGCACCGCCTGCATCTTCAGGCCGCCTTTATTACGACGCCCGCCGGAGGAATATAACAAGAATAAATTTAAAGAAAGAAGAACTAAATGGAAAAGACCTAAGAAGGCCTAGCTCCCGCCCCCTAAGCTAACATATGCACTCCCTTCCCCCCCCCCCCCCCCCCCCCCCCGTAGTTCCTGTTTCCACGAAGCGTTTGAGTACTACGGGCACCCACCCGGGCATATAGAGAGCTGCGTTCGCTAGAAGAGAGAGACATAGGTGGCTTCGTTAAAGCCAGGTGCGCCAACCTCTTCATACGCCCCACACACAAGCCCGGCGAGATGTTCGCAGTCGTGACTGAAAGGCTGGGTCGCCGCCTGCCGCAATGCCCTGTAAGGACAGCAGGCAACACTCGTCGTGCAGCCTATTGACTCGCGGTCGAGGCAAGCTAAGAGACGCTGCCTTTGGTGGGCCTGTAGGCCAGTGAGCGCGGTGCGTGGGAGCGTGGAAACTGTTTGGAGTTTAATGCAGTCTTCTAACGCGACAGCCTTAAGGGCCCTGTGTCGCAGAAAATCCGGCGTCGGTGTTGGCGTAAGTGCCGGCGTCCGTGGCGCAGAAAATCAAGCGAGCCACACCGGCCACGCATGCCCTCCACGTCGCGCAGAGGCGTTAGTGAGCGCAATTGAATTTCTCAAAGTAATATCCGTCAGAGAAATCGTAAAGTGCGACTTAAATACAACCTACAGACATGATAGCGACGGAGTGTAATTCGAATGTACGAGAAAACAGAATTCTGTTACGAGGAAACTCAAACACAAACCCCTTTTCCAGCATTTGTACTACATATACCAAGAGCGGCGTGCCCGGGTAGGTTACTTGCGTAAACACCATCCAGATGGCGCTCGCCTCCTCGGTAGCGTAAAACGGTGGCGGCGCGCACAGGCGAATGTGGCGAAAAAAGAAAGCTGCAGCTTCAGGGAAGCAAGATAAGCATTCAGGGATCTTTGAACGCTATCGCGTTCCACTTTTAAAGGCGAAGCGTAAGCGTCTTCCAAATATATTATAGTACATTGCATTTCTACACTTTTCGGGACCCAACAAAACTTGTTAAAGGGTCCCGAACGATATTAGTACCATGAAAAAAATACTTCAAACTGCAAGCATGGGTAACAAGGATATTTCAAGATTATTAATAAGGTCGCAAGTACGGACAGACATAAACATGTAATATGGCATAATATCAAACAGTCACTGTTATCTAAACAATATAAGCATAAGTGATGCGACAAGTTGATGGAATTATTACAGAAGGAGTTCATCAAATATATATATATATATATATATATATATATATATATATATATATAGGCTGGGAATCAGTAAGGTGTTGTATGAAAATTTGGTAGAAAATATCATAGAATGAATGAATATTTGTGGAGTAAATTCTTTATACTTGCCCGAAAAGCGAAAGGGTCGGGGCTACTCTTGCATTAGTCTTAGTATTAGTATAGTAAGGCTATTCCAAATTATAGTGCCTCTGAATTCCAATGTTTGTAGTGGGCTTGTATTCACGAAAGAGCTCTTACGCTAAATATGCCGGTAAGAGATACGCTGTCAGCCAATCGTGGCCTTGGACATTATTTTTTACCCAAGGAGGCCGGCCAATGGCCGATGGCGTTCACGAACGGAAAGCTTCGTGAATTCGGCGCCAGGATTTCTTGTGACGGGGTTGGACCTTTTTGTGCGAATGCAATAGCATTTACGTTCGACTTTGGAGGCGAAAGAAGAACAATAAAGATTTCGAAAGAGAGAACAAATTAATGAACCAGCGAAGAATGAATGCGCGGTATCTTTCGAAGCAAGGATCTCAGCAAGCGCCCATTCATCACAATGAATAATAATAATAATAATAATAATAATAATAATAATAATAATAATAATAATAATAATAATAATAATAATAATAATAATAATAATAACATAGTGGAACGCAGATATATCGAATCTGAAGGGGATCACAAAAAAGTTCGATATATAGGTAATTCGATACATGAAATAAAAAACTTTATACAGAAATTTTCAAGGGCATTTCAGAATTGTTCGATATACACAATAATTTGTTATATGTGGGTTCGGTATATCCGGGTTCCACTGTAGTAATAATAATAATAATAATAATAATAATAATAATAATAATAAAACCTGCATATATGGTCGTGCTTAATTCCAGTGACTGCATTGCGAGAGCATTACGAGATTTTATTATCATTCAATGGTTATATATCGACATCCGCATGAGTTGTACTCCTACTTCATCCTACTGGTCGATGGCTACAGGCGTATCTCTTATATTCTTGCGGGAATCGCCGGCAATTTCCTAGCCCAAGCGTACCCTTTCAGGAAAGCTTATGAAGCGCAAACGCATTAGGTATACGACGTTCAGCGCGTCGTCATTCAGAAGCGCAGCGCGATGCACGGGTGAACAAGGCAACACGCGCAGCGATGCGAAGCAGCACTCAAGCACGTAGCTATAGCGAGCTATCCACCGCACGATGCTAAGCCTGCCCACATAAACCATCGAAAAGCATCGGAGAGTGAAGTTGAAACGGCGGAAGCTTCTGGGTCAATATCAGCCGGAAAACACATTCCGAAAAAAAAAAAAAAGGTGGAAGCCACGATGCATAGCAGCACTTGAGCGTAAGATGAAACAGGATCGCCAACTCGCGAGTTCTCGGTGAAATGATCGCTGCTTTGTCGCCGCGATATCGTATATATCGCACGGCTTTGATCCCGCCGCGACCAGCTTGCAGGCTAGATCGAGGCTCGTGCAATGTGCATAAGAAATGCAATCGTGTTCGAAGTCCCGGATAGCTCTTCTCGCATAAAAAGAAGGCAGTAAAACGAATTATTGCCGCTTGGTATAAATTTATTGCGACGAGGCGGCTTCCGAGAATTCTTAAAGGAATTCACTTCCCATATGCGAATGAGCTAGATGAATGAGGCTTGTTACGCCGCTTGAAACCAAGCACATACGGCGTGTTTCAGCGACGACTTTCTAGTTTACAATTTTATTAGTATATTATTGGGACTCGGGGTAGCGTTTTGGCCAAGTATCCTTCAGCCATAGGGATGAATACGTCCGGGGGTAGGAGAGAGAGAGAGAAAAAAAAGGTTTACTTTACAATATCAACAGTGGCTCCAGATATGGAAGCCCACGCCATGTAGGAGCACTCTGACTGTCTGACTCGCTACACGTCTCAGCACACATGAGAACACGTCAGGACACACCTAGTGAACCAAATGTGTCCGCTGATAAAGCAGTCGTCTTCCCTAGTTCCCTACACAAGGACATTCGATGGCCTTGATGCGGCCAATCAGAGGGGTCGTATTGTCCGCAGAACTCCGCCTCTGATATCCGACCTTCGAAACAAAGACGAGACAATCTGGAAACAGGGGGGTTCACACTCCTTCCACGACAGTCGTCGACTTGGTTTCTTGCTCTCCGTGACGGTCATCTTGCCAGGGTTTGGAAAGTGACCTTCGCGATGGTCCTCGCTTACACGAAGGGTGGCTTCTAAGTGAGCTTCTTGGTCACCGCGTCACAACCGGTGTCGGGCCGCGTCGCCAGGTAGGCGACCGCTGATGAAGGGGGTGTCGGGGGAAGCACCCAAAGGATGCGCACTGCCGATTTGGGGCGCTTGTTTGCCCGTCACCGTCGGTGTCGGGCACTGTCGCCGTCTGGGCGACGCTGATGAAAGGGGCTACCTGGATGGAAACAGCCCAAGAATGCGCCCTGCCAATTCGGGACGCAATAATATGGCGAGCTTCAGAATTCGCGCGATATAATCGCCAATACGGTTGTTATTCATCAAGATTTTAGTAATTACCTTTTCATTTGTTGACTTTAGGGGGCATCTGGTAATTTAAAAACGGAAATCAGCCAATAGTCGAAGCGTTACGTTTTGATACAAACTTTGCCTATAGCACCGGTTTCGAGAAGTCGGCACAACTATATGCACCGTGAAATGCATTATTGTTCCAGGTAACAGTTTTATATACTTGGTTGCTTCGCAGTGCGGATAAATATTAACGGAAATATCGCATATCCAACGTCTCTAACATTGATTTGTGAACCATGTTTTTACAGCCACTTTGTCTGCCCCACAATAAGGCTTGTCGATAACGCTAGCCCGTTGGCTTTCGTGTCCGGTGTGTGCCACAGACCGTAGTTGAGCACTCTATTCCAGCGCCAAACACGTCTTTATGACTGCTTACCTGCCTGCAAATTTGCTCTAAACATCGATAATTGGTAGTGGGAGTTGCGTTGATTGAGTCATTCAAACAATGCAGGTTCACATGATGGTGAAATGTTGTGATGATCAATAGTTGTCGAACAAGCGAAGCCTCAACCTGGATCCAACGCTGAGACAAGTGGAACGCTGATTTTGTTAAACCTATTACCATAAAGAAAGCAAGCCTAGCTTGTTGCCATCGTTTCCACGAACCCCATGCTACGGATAATGCAGCGAACTGCAATGGGAGGACACCACAGAACACGGGTGAAAGCAGAAGCAGTGTGTGTAGCTATGCTGACGAAGAAGTAGTTTCGTTTTCCCGTGTTTTCCCGGCAAAATGGCGGATAGCGCTTTACTGCAAGTTGATATACCTAACACTTGGTATTTCGAATACCCCCTATTCGTCACTGTAAAGTGTCAATTGCGCCGCGTTCCGCACGAAGGAACATTTTAAAGAGGCGGCGGAGAAAACCTGTCGTGTTCAAGTACTACGTGCAGGCTCGATATTCCACGATCCCAATCAAATACCCGTTTCTCATCGACTGTTCAGTTACAGCAAGGAGCTCGTACAGCATCCCGGAAGATAGACACTGCCGTAGCCCCGAATGCCACATAGTGGCCTGCTCAGTGTAGTAATGCACACGCGGACAGTTAAATGAAAATACACAGAAGCCGTTCGTAAGAAGTTCCGCAGATGCCCTTCATCTTAAGCGTGCGAACATCAAGGGTTGCTCCTAGACGCACGCCCCACTTCCGACATGCTCGCCGAGACCTAAATGCATGGTGCGGCAAACCTCAAACAGAAATCGCACGCGCCGCCGTAATTTGAGGGGCGTCGTGTTTCAATATAGCGGGGCAGAAATACGCAGCACACGACGGGGCCCCAGGCCGTGTTCTGTAGCAGAAAGCGAATGTCTGCTACGCACACGCTCGTCACATAAAGGAAAACGTTCTTCTCTCGTGGTCGGGGCGCTCGAAAAATAATAATGATAAAAAGAGAGACCGGTTCGCCGGGTGCGGCTGCAGAATGACGTCGTCGCGGACTCCTCGCTCTCTTGCCTCTGGCGTCCAAGGACGTTTCGCCTTTGGCTCCGGATCTGGCCCAGGCCAGCGAGAACCACACGCTGAAGAAATGCGTGCAGTGTGGCAGATGCTACACATGAAGCAGCAATGTGCATGCATCTATCTATCTATCTATCTATCTATCTATCTATCTATCTATCTATCTATCTATCTATCTATCTATCTATCTATCTATCTATCTATCTATCTATCTATCTATCTATCTGTCTATCTATCTATCTGTCTATCTGTCTATCTGTCTGTCTATCTGTCTGTCTATCTTGTCTATCTGTATGTCTATCTGTCTGTCTATCTGTCTGTCCGTCCGTCCGTCCGTCCGTCCGTCCGTCCGTCCGTCCGTCCGTCTGTCTGTCTGTCTGTCTGTCTGTCTGTCTGTCTGTCTGTCTGTCTGTCTGTCTGTCTGTCTGTCCGTCTGTCCGTCTGTCCGTCTGTCCGTCTGGTCCGTCCGTCCGTCCGTCCGTCCGTCCGTCTGTCTGTCTGTCTGTCTGTCTGTCTGTCTGTCTGTCTGTCTGTCTGTCTGTCTGTCTGTCTGTCTGTCTGTCTGTCTGTCTGTCTGTCTGTCTGTCTGTCTTTGTTTTACATGTTTATACATTACACACTATAATTACCTTATGTGTCGTACCATGTCTGCAGACTGTGAGAAGTGCGTCATGTGAGTGAAGGCCCTAAGTCAGAATACGCGCCAGATAGAAGTCGGCTGCTGCCACCTGCCCGTCTCGGTAGCCAGGCAATGCTACAGCCCGTTATTTTGGCCTCTTGGTCGGCGACTGCACGTCGCGTTTTCAAGCCAAAGGCCGACGCCATGCATGCGGTCGGGACTTTAGGTGCCAGAAGCAACGTCTCCATGTACGTAGACTAAGCAAGCACCTTCTCATGTATGATACGGTAAATACTGGGTTTGTTTGCATAAACGCCGAAGCGAAGATGCAACATCCTCTAGTGGGTTCCCTACTAGTATACCTGCATGGACCTGCTAAAATTTTTGTGGGTGTATGCACGCGCGAGCACGGTTTCTCATGATAAAACGGCTTACCACCCGACTCAAAGTTTTCTGCTCGTTTCCTGACTGCGAATTACAATTTACGGAACAACGAAACACCGGAGGAAAAGATGAGCAGGATGATGACGATGACAACGATTTCTACTGGCATCCCCTTCGAAACCGTACGACGACAAATAGTCATCTAGCCTGCTTAAGCTAATGCGCATTACTTAATCGATTGCAGTCTATCATTTCAGCTATCTCTTTCTGATCTGTTTCGCTTCATTAAAACCTATACCTTCATATGCCTGTAAAACCTATACCTTCATGCCTGTAACGACACCAGCTCTATCAATCTCTTCCCTGACTTTTTTCCCCAAAGATACGGCAAACGTCATTTGTTTATCACGACCGCTGACCAGTTGATGCTTCCATCCGCTTTGAATCTCGGCAATTCTCGAAGGAGAACGTTGCCTACGGTTATTGCTGGATGACCACTAGCGCACAGTGGCGCTTGTGGGGCTACCTTGTCTCCTTGGTAAGCGAAGCTAATCTAACCTTGCTAGCTTACCTTGGTAAGCTAATCGCTTACCAAGGTAGGTAATCTACCTTGGTAAGCGAAGCTTCTAGTGTGTGTATCTGACCTTCGTGGTGATTTTCTTTCTTTCTTTCTCTCTCTTTATTTCTTTCTCTCTGTGTGTGTCTTCCTCTCTCTCTTTTTTCTTCCTTCCTTTCTCTTTCTCTCTTTCTTGCTTTCTCTCTGTCTCTCCCTTTCTCTGTTTCACTTTTTCTTTTTTGTCCCTGGTATGTGCCATTAAGCTTGGACCCTTTCTGCACTATCGCCAGGATCGGCCCACTTTTCAGCGTGACACCACCGCCACCACCGCCGACACTTGTGAGCCTATATAAAGCTTCGCTTAAAATTCTGGGTTGCCGGAGACGCGGACGGCAGTGACAACGCTGGTAGTGACATCTTGGGGGCCGTGATGTAAGGATTCCTTTCGCTCGATTCTATTACTTGCTTATTGTGCCCCGTTTACGACCGGCCGACCGTGGTGATGAAGTAGGCGGTGCGCCGCCCTCCCGAATGAAGCGCGAAAAGCCGTGGCATTCGAATAGACTGGTTACAATATCGTAGGTCCTTCAGACACTTTGTCCCACAGCAACGCGTTTACAGGTTTTTGTGTTACGTGAGTGTTCTCGCCGAAAGAAAATGTGCTTTTTTTTGTTGTTGTTGTTGTTTTAAGGACAGGAAGCTGATAATTGCGTCGCTTCTGACGATTCACACCAGCAGCTAAGTAGAGCATGTTTGGTTACTGCAATAATAGCTATTTGACCACTCTGATTAAACTCTGTGCCACAAGATCAAAACGGCTGCTTCCCTTCCAGAATCGCTTGGATTCAAAGCGGGCGGATGCGTTATATGGTGAGCATTCGACATAAGCAACAGACGAATGGACTATCCGTGGGGGAGGGGGGGGGGGGAGGCAGGAAAGAGATCGATAGAACCAGAGTAGTCGCATACATAGGTATATGTGAAATATAGAGCTAGTGGTTTTAATGAAGAAATAAAAGATGGAGAAAAAACTGTCAAAATGCTAGAATACGATAAGTGTTGTAAAATCTTATTAGATCAAGCAGGCTATAGGTGACCATTTCTCACCGCCTCGTTTCAAGGGGGACGCCAATAACAGCCATCATCATAGCCAGTTTACGCCGCCAATAGCTTGGTATCCCGTAAAGGGCAATCATTATACGTACGCGCTAAAACTAATTATCAGTTGATGATATAACGGCGACTCGTGCGCAGGCTAGCCGGCAAGCATCTTTACGTGCGGAAGAACAGCTCTGTGCATCGCCTTCGTGGATAGATGGCGACCGCCACAGTTTCTACGGTGCTGCACTCAACTAGCGCGACGGGGCGGAAACGAGCGTTTGCGTGAGTGGCTTTCAAGAGCAAAGGTCGCTCGCTTCTTGGCCGACGGCGTCGCCGTGGCTTGCCGAGGCGAGGACACCCGTGGGTGTTACACGACGCCAGATATGATCGTGAGATTTCGTCGCGAGATTTCTTCGCCGAGTAACGGGGTGAATATGTGTGCCAAGAGGCGTGGGAGGATTTGTTCAGGTGCAAGGAAATGCTCCTTTACAGACTCTATAGGATCACTGTAAAGGAGTGCATACGGCAGGCATTGCCAAATCCTGACTGGGAGCTTACCACTGTCGTTTAAAAGAAATGTGTACAATCATTGCGTTCGACCGGTGCTAACATATGGGGGCAGAAACTTGGAGGTTAACAAAGAAGCTCGAGAACAGGTTAAAGACCGCACAAAGACCGATGGAACGAAAAATGTTAGGTCCTAACGTTAAGAGACAGGAAGAGAGCGGTGTGGATCAGAGAGCAAACGGGATAGCCGATACTGTAATTGACATTGAGAAAAAAATGTAGCTGGGCAGGCCATGTAATGGGTAGGACGGATAACCGGTGGACCATTAGGGTTACAGAATGTATACCGAGAGAAGAGAAGCGCGGTCGAGGACGGCAGAAAACTAGGTGGGGCGATGAAGTTAGGAAATTTGCAGGCGCAAGTTAGAATCAGCTAGCACACGACAGGGGTAATTGGAGATCGCACGGAGAGGCCTTCGTCCTACAGTGGACATAAATATAGGCTGATGATGATGATGTTGATGAAGGAAATGCTTAGTTCGAGGCTGAAGGGCGTGAAGCAATGGAACAAACTCACTGTTGGTGTGCGCCATCGTGTAAAGAACAACCTCTGCCACTTCGCTGTTTACAAACATAGGCACTGGACGGATTAAGGTTCTGCCCACTGACATAGCCTACTAAATTTAGTGGGCAAAAAAGACAACGGCGAGCAGCAGGAGTGTGGGCAAAGAAGAGCGGCCACAGGTTTTCAATACCTTTGCCCAGTACATAATCACAATTTTACAACTGAAATTTGCCGTACGTTATGCAAAAACTATTTAGGGATTACGCGCATTACTCTTATCTTAAAACGTAAAAAAGAGAGTTTCCATACTTCTAAAATACTTAAAAACACGCTTTTGGTTGCCCCGTAGTGGATTGATAAGGAACGCGACTGGAAGTTTCTTGGGGCCACAGGCTCACTGCTGTTGTCACGCGGGCGAAGCCGTCTATATACCAGAGACCTTCCTTATTCTTTTTTTTTTCGGCTGCATGAAACTTTAAAAAAAATTGCCTTGCGGCACATACCACAATTTCAATCACTGACATACATTACTCGATGAGGTGGCCATTACTTCTACACGTAATTAAAATGCTTATTTTAATATATAGCATAACTAGACAAACTTACTTTTTAGGTTATATATTTGCAGGGCGTATTTAAATTTAAGAGTTGTAGCCGGTGAGTTTGTGGGCGTATCCACTTGGAACGAAGTCCCAGAACTACGCCAGTTTCGAGATAATATTCAAAGGGTCCGTCAAAATGCATTAGCGTCCAAGTTACCTTTGTGCTTCAATGGATAAAACAATGTCTTCTTTAAAAAAAAAGAAAAAGGTTGATGGCGCATATCTCGAAACCAGTGCCATCGTGAAAATTTGTTACATGTCGATATTCCTTGCAAATTCACTGCCTACAGTTCGTAGATACAAATATGGGCAGTAAAGTGGTGATTAGTGCAATTAGTGGTGATTAAAAGGTGATTAGTGCAACTGCGGTATTTATTTATTTCGGTATTTATATTTCTCGTAGGAGTAATGGCCGCCTCATCGGGTTTAGATTTCTACTACCCTCTACAGACATTTTTAAAAGGAAATTTGGTCCAGATAAAAAAAAAGAAAAACAAAACTATACACGAAGCACGTCATCTTAGGTCGCCTCAGCGTCGCTTGCTGTATCCTTCGAAATACGCACACCAGACGACGCCGTCCTCAGACTCTACACGACGCACAAAGCCCCGCATAAAAGGCTCCAGAGTTGCGTAATAGCTCCAAACTACACAACGGCGCAAAGGAAAGACTTCGATGCCATGAAGCAAGGGAATTAACTACACGGGTTCATTACGTTCCGCCGGCAGCCTTGACGAAGCGAACACCCCGTGAAGCTCTTCGCCCTCGATGTGCCGGCCCAACACGTGGCATCTTGCGCAGTCAAACTTGCCGTCTAATGCAGTGTTGTTCCGTTCCCTCCTTTTAACTAAACGCCTTTCAATGCACCGAAGCTCAAAAGACACTGGATCATCAACGCATTTCATCCAAACTTTGCCAACGCCTAACTCGAAACTGGTGTCATCCTCAGAATTCATTCCAAGTGGATATGACTTTAAAAACCAGCGGCTACAATTCGTAAATTGCAATATGTGGCATAAGGTAATTTGTTCAAAATTATTTAGCGAAAAATTTGCTAATTAGTCAGCTATTCACTCGATTTTTTCTTCTTTCTTTCTTTCTGCGAATAATGTCTGCCTCTGAGAGTAATCTAGCTCAAGAGGTAGACTTGTGCTACATGGCACAGGTGATCTTTAAAATTTTTGGTAACGATAAAATAAAACGCCAAGTATCTGTCACAAAACGGGCTGCGCGAGTAACTCTATTTTTCACTTTCTTTGGAAATAAGGAAATATTTGACATTGAATTCAATATTTTGAGGTCACATCTCACAAATATTCGTGCTCGATTGACCGGAAATTAGACTACTCGAACACACTTCAACATAATGTTTCTCTGGAAATATCCAACACCGACAAAAACGAACAACAAAACTCATTTCGGGAATGTAAGCGTCAGCGATGCTAATTACGTAATTTGTCGAGTTTGTGCCACACACATCTCCCCGGTATTTCCCAGATGTCCACGCGTAATGTCACGCTGGCTTGGCCTTTTCGCTCTTATCTTTAGAGCCCGCTGCCTAATGCATATAACCTGGCTTGGGCGGCACAAAAATGGTATTCAAGTAATCTGTGCATACGGGCGAGATTTGTCCAACGATGCGAATATGTGATTATCTGCGCGTGCCCAAACTTCGCTCCATTCTGATTGTGAATCGAGAAGTCTAGAGTTCCTGGCAGTTGATGAGAAATACCTTAGATTCATTGCCTAAAACTCTAGTAGGCACTCATTACGGTGAGGGGGCCCGTCATATTTATTTATTTATTTATTTTATTTAACAAAATACTGCCAGTCTGAATGCCAGACTTTAGGCAGGGGTGAGCAATACATTGAAAATATCGCGACGCAGAAAGTACAGAACTGAAAAGGAACAAAGTGAAATGTAGAGCCGGTCCTACTACAGTAAAATAAAGAAGTATAACTCCTATAGAATGAAAGCCCACAGAAATCAAAACAGTTATGTAATATTACGACATCAACTAACACCGCATTGGCACCACAGCAGTAGCAATTACCACTTAAATAACGCAGTGAAAATGGCTGGAGCAGATACATACGCCGCTCAAGAACCTAATGTCTAACCACAAGTAAACAACTTCGGCTGTTATGCTCGCAAACAAATATAGTCTGTTATTACAAAGGGCCCCCTCAGTGCATAGTTGCTATAAGTGAGGGGGCCACCTTTTTATTTCATCCTATGTTATGTCCACACAGTTTCGCTAGTGAATGCTCGGGGCCCGTCTCACTAGGGCGCACAGTAACAACTTAACAACACATCATTAATTATTGGTGTACCTAAGGCCCCCACACCGCTCTCCCCCTGGGCTAGAACAAAATAACAAGTACTGCAGAAGTCACACCACGAAACTATTAATGCAGAACGTTTCACTAATATTCGCCGGATACGCGATTCGAACCCAGGATCCCACAATCATGAACCCAGCGCTTTTGCGCGGCCGCCGTGTAACCCAGACGGTGAGGTGCCCTATTACACAGGTTCTGCATGGGCGGCTTTCACCCCGTCACTATAGTGTTATGGCTATAGTGAAGGGCCCCCTCAATATAATCAGTGCGAAAAATCTGGTGGGATTTTTTTTTTACCCGTTGTTTTGTCGTTCATATTCACTTAGGAAATTCGGGCCAGAAGCAGATTACTGCTGTGGCGGTAAAGCACCGTATAAGTTATCAACTGACAGCGGGCAAGGAGCACACTCTAAACATTTTTACACCTCTATGGGTGTATGAAGGGTGTTCGGTTGTCGCATGGCCAACAACCTCACGTTTAAGGGGTACGATCAAATTGCGGGTGGGAACCAATGATGGCATCTTGTTTGACGACTTTTTCTTGCAAGTAAAAATGATGACAGCTGTAACAGACGACATTAAAAGTGCATTAAATAAAGTTTCATATCTATCCCTCTGAAATTCTCCTGTCGGATATTTCTGTGCACCCAAGGCTGTCAGGATTATTACATAGTTTTCAACTATACGTCTTTTGTCATCGCACGTCTAGCGAGAGCTAGGTTGTCGTCCTCTATAAATTTCTGTAAGGCCCTAACGGTACGGCTGTTCCCCAAGTGACAAGCAAACACCCTTAAGGGTGTTTGCTGTTATTACGGCGCACAAACAACTGCATTTGTTATGACTTGTCCCTGAACGTTTCTCGAGGCATCGTATACACCGCACACTCAAACCCTAATTTAGTTTTGATACCGTTTGTTGACCACATAACACGCAACATATGGGCGCCACAATTGTCGCGCTGTATCCCGCACCACACAGACGCGATCGAACGGGATATTTTCCTGGAAAACAATCCGCTTCAAAGAGGGGACCGTCGGATGACACGCGGCGATATATATTACAAAAGCAATTCGACGACCGAGAAAAGAGGATTAACTTTTTTTTCTTTGTCGAGAACGTCCGAACGAATTCTCAGAGACGGCAGCGTATATATATATATATATATATATATATATATATATATATATATATATATATATTGTCAATATATGATATATTGTCACTGCACAAGTACAGCTCCTAAGCCGATATTGCTGGCATCGGTGTGAACTGCTGTCGGGGCGTCTTCATCGAAGTGTCCCAGGACCGGTGGATTTTGAAGGCGTTGCCGTAGCTCGTCGAATGCTTTCTGCTGATCTTCATCCCATACGAATGCTACGTCTTCTCTGGTGAGGCGTGTCAACGGCGACGCAATGCGTGAAAAGTTCTGAATAAAACGCCGGTAATATGCGCATAAGCCTAAAAAGCGTCTCACTGCCTTTTTGTCGGATGGCACAGGAAAATGTTCAACGGCAGCTATCTTTTCCGAATCAGGCCGTACCCCATCATTACTGACAACATGGCCTAGAAAAAGAAGCTCTTCGAAGCCAAAATGGCATTTTTCCGGCTTAAGCGTGAGACCGGCGGACCGTATGGCTTGAAAAACAGCACGTAGTCGCCTCAAGTGCTCGTCAAATGTCGCAGAGAATACAATCACATCGTCTAGATATACTAAGCACGTTTGCCACTTGAGTCCTGATAAAACGGTGTCCATTAGCCGCTGAAATGTTGCCGGCGCGGAGCACAAGCCGAAGGGAAGTACCCTAAATTCATAGAGGCCATCAGGTGTCACGAATGCTGTTTTCTCGCGGTCTCTTTCATCTACTTCTATTTGCCAATAGCCGCTCCTTAGATCCATCGACGAGAAATAGCGTGCATGCCGTAGTCTATCAAGAGAATCGTCTATGCGGGGTAGCGGGTAAACGTCCTTCTTAGTGACCTGGTTGAGTTTGCGGTAGTCGACGCAGAAGCGCAAGCTGCCATCCTTCTTCTTGACTAACACTACCGGGGATGCCCAAGGACTTTTCGACGGCTGGATAATGTCATCTTGGAGCATTTTCTGTACCTGGTTTTCTATCGCTTCGCGTTCTCGTGCTGCCACCCGGTATGGGTTTTGCCGTATCGGTCTGGCCGTTTCGTCTGTAATAATTCGATGTTTGGTCAGTGGCGTCTGGCCAACTTTGGACGTCGAAGAGAAACAGTTCCGAAACTCATCAATAAGCTCGAGGAGTCTTTCTTTCTGTTTAGGTAGCAAACTTGGGCCGACATCAACGGATAGAGGCACGTTCGGCAGACCGGGGGAATCGTCTTGTTCAACAGTCATGCAGTCGGTAACCTCATTCAGCTCTTCCACGTACGCGACTGCCATACCTCTTGTAAGATGCCGGCGTTCAGGACTAAAGTTTGTTAGTAGGACGTCCGTCTGTCCGCGAGTGATGTCAACTACACCTCTTGCAACTGATACGCCATGACTAAACAGCAGACCAGGAATTTGTTCGGCGATCATGCTGGAGCACCTTGGCGAGTCGCATGTTACAGGCACAAGAGCGCTTGAGTGCGGAGGGATGGTCACATCGTCTTCGAAGATACGTAAATGCTCACGTCGCTGATCGACACAGGGTACGGCCAAATCTGCATTCATCCAAAACGTGACCGACCTGTCCGGAATGTTTATAATAGCGCCGTATTCGTGCAGAAAATCCATTCCCAGTATCA
The DNA here is from genome assembly GCF_013339745.2 of Dermacentor silvarum. NCBI lineage: Eukaryota > Metazoa > Arthropoda > Arachnida > Ixodida > Ixodidae > Dermacentor > Dermacentor silvarum. The sequence continues at coordinate 186,862,755 of NC_051157.2, forward strand.
CGTCTCTGCAGCACTCCAGCAATATAACGAAAGTTGCAACAAACGTCGAGTTACCAATATCAATTCTGGCTGTGCATTTGCCTGTAGGGATCATCAATTGACCTCCCGCCGTTCTTATGTGGGGACCAGTCCATGACGTCTTGACTTTATTAAGGTTATCGGAGAGTTTCTGGCTAATTATTGAGAAATCGGCCCCAGTATCTACTAACGCGGTTACTGGGTGTCCGTCTATGAAAACAGCGAGGTCGGCACTTACGACTTCCCTTGGGGTCGGCAGAGGCATATTGTCCGATTGCACAGATAGTGTTGGGGGTGTTGAAGCATTTTGACGGTCGGCAACCTCCCCCCCAAAGGTCGCTTCTGTTAGTTTCCCCGACGAGGGCTTGGGGACCTGCCGCCCCTGACTACATCGGCGTAACTGCGACCTTGCGGCGAAGAGCTCGGTGCAGGTGACGGAGAGCGGGTTCGACGAGTGAACGGATGTCCTTGTGGAGCAACATCGTCACCGTAGCGCCTGTTTTCGAAGCGAACTCGAGGAAAGGTGGGTGGAAAGCTCTGGTATCCGGGGTCACGATACGGGCAAAAGCGGTAAACGTGGCCGGCTTCTCCACAATGAAAGCACAAAGGACGGCGGTCGACGGTGCGCCACATTTCCGTCCTGCGAACAAATGGTCGACTTGTGGGCGTCCTCTGCGGCCAAGCTGTAGTTGTCTGCGGAGGGAAGTAGGCCGATGTTTCCACAGGTACACTAGGTTGCGTGGTCAGTGGCTGCGCGTTGTACGGCGGGGATGCCGGCTCGTTGAAAGCACGAGCCATTGGTTGTGAGTTGTAGGCTGCTGCTGGAGGAGGACGATGAACAGCCGATGCGTAGTTCAGAGACCGTTGGTCTGGTAGGGATTCGGGCAACGAGAATGCCTGCCTGATTTCTTGTCGCACAACCTCTGCTACAGAAGCCCCGACTGACTCCTGCGGGGTCACAAGGAGGTTGCGAATCTCTTCACGAACAACCTCCCGGATGAGCTCACGAAGCTCATTGCCGGCAGCCAGAGCAGAAACGTTGCTCGAGGCGTTGCCTGGGCGATCGAAGGGTCGGCAACGTTGTTGCAGTGCTCGTTCGATGGACGTAGCTTCCGAGATGAATTCCGCAACGGTTGTCGGTGGGTTGCGAAGAAGACCGGCGAAAAGTTGTTCCTTGACGCCTCGCATCAGATGGCGGATTTTCTTTGCTTCCGGCATCTCTGGGTCAGCGCGGCGGAACAGGCGTGTCATGTCCTCCGCAAACATGGCGACGCTCTCATTCGGTTTCTGGATGCGCGACTCGATTAGTTGGTGGGCAGAATCGCGACGATCGTTGTTTGCGAAGGTGGTGGAAAGCTGCTGTCGAAACTCATTCCAGGAAGTCAGTGTGGCTTCCCGGTTCTCGTACCACGTACGAGCGCTGTCCGCCAGAGCGAAGTAGACGCGTGAGAGTTTTTCTTCTGCAGTCCACCGATTCGCCTTGGCGACTCGCTCGTATTGCGCGAGCCAATCTTCGACGTCCTCGTAAACATCACCATGGAATGTCTCGGGAGTCTGAGGATGCTGCAGAGTCACCTGAGAAGGTCCTGCTGTTGCCATATCGTTAGGTAGAGGTCCGGTTGGTGGGGAGTTGTCCAAGAAGATTACCTCCGGGCTGAGGCCCCGCAGTCGGCGACTGTAGCGGTGGACAGGAGTGTCCACTGGAGGAACTGGTTGCGGGTTAGAACTGGGCGTTGCACTCCGCACAGGAGTTCCGGGCATCAGAGAGTACCCAGCACCTCCACCAGTGTCGCAAGATGCGAAAAACGGCACACAGAACGACGGTGGTGCGACAGCAAACACAGGCTCTATATTGAAGGCCCAGCAATAATTGTCCGCGCCAACTTTAACTTCTTCGGCGAGAGAGATGCTTGCGCTCGTGTCCATCCCTTCATTGTCTTCTTTAGTCGTGACAATATATATATATAGTAGTGACTGGGTTTTTCAATGGGCCCAGCGTATTTAGAAAAATGAGAAGCACTACATCGCGGTTATCTTCGGTTTATTTTCTGTCGGTGGACTGACCTTTTTGAAGGGATCCATGAAAAAGGTCGGTCCACCGACCTTTTACAGGAAATACAATAGTAAAAGCACTCAAAAGTATTCAAAAAATAAATAAAACTGTAACGCGGCACTTTCGGGGTTTTATTGCTAAAGCAATTATATGGACACTCCAAGCGCATTTCTGCCGTCTCCGTGATGTTCCGTATAAAGTCCAAGGGCGATAACACCGTCGCCGCGCACCGTATTCTGTATGTGCGAGTGAAAGCGCGCAAGGGGGCGTCCGCAAGAGAGGGAAGCTGAAAGGAAACGCGCCATCTTCCGTTGCGCGAAAGGCCGTTGGGGGGATGGGACAGAGGGAGGGGGACGGTGCGTCGTTGTTCTCCGACAGCAACTGCGTATTTCGCGGCCGCGTACATGGGGAACTGACCATCGTGACTCAATCTCGCGCGCACAGGGAGGGAAGCTAAAGTGAAGCGGGAAGGCAGTGTGGGAGGGAGGGGGCGGCGTTTACTCGGGCACCAACTGCGTACTTTGCACGGTCGAGCGCGCCTTATCTTGAAAGCGACCTGGAGGCGGGTCGTAACTTTGTGCGTGCGGTGCTCTTGTCGCTCAGTTCGCACTGAAGCGATACGCAGCACGAAGGTCACTTCGCTCGCTGCTGCTGCCGCACTTCCTGACGCCAGCGTTTTGACAGCGAGTGTCCGCGGTCATCGAGTGTGATGTGTTCACGTTTGCTTGTGCGCGCTGACACAATGTTTGTTAATTTGGTTAGTAAGCGAATAGTTCCATGTTTATACGGCCGATAAAATAGCTATCCTTACTTCGTATAGTTGTCTACTAATTTGCTATCGCAATCTGTGCTATGCCTTTCGGGCGAATCAGCGGCTTTATTACTTCTGCTGTATTTCTCTTTTTCCAAATTACAGATGTTGTGATAAGAGTAACTAATCATTCGAAAGAAACAACAACTTTTTACTGAGGTATTTAATGTCGTAGCTCACTTTTAAATTTCCGTCGCACCATGATTCATACAGCGCGGGCTGAGCTACTTAGACTAGTGCGTGTTCAGCTGTTTCTATTTGGGGGCACTTCGGCACTCTTTGGCGATGCTTTTCTGTGGATGAGGCCTTGTGGAGCTTTGACCAGTAACGATGGTGCACTTTAGAAGCGTGATGAATTGGTCTAGCTGCTAATATCGCATCCCATTAATGTGACGGCGCCTTAGCAGGACAAGCAAGACAATAGGCGATGAGGATAAATTTTCGATAGTCTACGGTTCACTTTATTTTGTCACTGGATGACTGGAAACGCACACAAATGAGGCTTAAAGACCGCACGGCTGTGAAAGTAGCTGTTTCTATTTGGGGGCACTTCGGCACTTTTTGGCGATGATTTTCTGTGGATGAGGCCTTGTGGAGCTTTGACCAGTAACGATGGTGCACTTTAGAAGCGTGATGAATTGGTCTAGCTGCTAATATCGCATACCATTAATGTGACGGCGCCTTAGCAGGACAAGCAAGACAATAGGCGATGAGGATAAATTTTCGATAGTGCACGGTTCACTTTATTTTGTCACTGGATGACTGGAAACGCACACAAATGAGGCTTAAAGACCGTACGGCTGTGAAAGTAGCTCGACAGCCAGATTACACGAGTGCTGTGATCCTTTAACAAAAGATGGTATCCATTTTCTGGTATTGATTACTGCGTAAAATTCCTTGTGGAAAAGGCGTCGTCAAGTGTTTTATGATATGTGATTCAACTAGAGGAGCGAGCAGCGTGAGATAATTACACTGCCACAAGAAGGTCGTTTCAAACGCGGCAGTCTTGCAGTCCACTATGAAGACCCTATTATACTTTTGCCATCCATTCATATCAAGCGGCATTTTGCGTCGCCGAAGCCCTTGTTCCTTTACCAAAGCGCCTCGCCGACGGGCAGCTGTGCTTGACCGAGCAAGCGCTCGCGAGCAGACTGACCTAAATACAGCTACGCATTGCGCAATTTCCAGTCCTACCTAAGTCGTCTTATTCGGAGTACACAACATCGGCGTCGGTGGTTCAGTGGTAGAATACTCGCCTGCCACGCGGGTGGCCCGGGTTCGATTCCCGGCCGACGCAATTTTTTTTTTTATTTTCTAGCTTTGACTTGTGGCTTAAAGTGATCATTCAGCCTTTTTTCCGGCTGTTATGATGCGCTTAGGCCAAGCTCTCTAGGCGCATTGGTACCACGATCACGTGGGGAACAGTGGGGTAGAACGGGGTGTTCGCATTTGCGGAGAAAGCACGTGGTTGAACGCGGCTCGATAACAAGTCTGTTTCTTTTCAGGTGTTCCTCAGTTCTATTCTATAATACAGTAAACGCACGTGAAGAGGAACCTGCTTAAGTCGAATTTATGATTGAGGAACAGCGTGTGAATAAATGATTAGTTTCCCATAGGCCCAACGCAAAGTGAGTCCGCTTAACAGAAAATGCTTACTCCATTAAGCCGAAGTTCTTCGACCGCCGCTGACGCCGGCTACACGACTTGGAAAAAGAACCACATCGACGGGCTTGAAAGAGGCTAATCTGCTATACTTTTCTGTGGTTCTAAGAACCAAAACCACCATCTAATTATGAGGCACGCCGTAGTGAGGCACTCGAAATTAATTTTGACCACCTGGGGATCTTTAACGCGTTCCTAATGCACGGGACACGGGCATTTTGACATTTCGACCCCATCGAAATGCGGCCGCCGCAGCCGGGATTCGATCCCGCGACCTCTTGCCTGCTATATACTTCGTTCAATACATAGCAGGCTATGATACAAAGGCTAGAGGTGGCTTCCCTGACGGCTCGCACTCGCGACCGAAATCTAGCTTTTCACAGGCGAATGTAGGTTATAGGTATTCGTCATGTAATCTGATGTGAAAATTGTCTCACACTTTTTGTCGCAAAATGTAATAATATAATACACGGAAGGCATCGAAAAACCGAACCCATTTACCGTAGAACGGGTGGAGGGACTCGTGTCCAGCGCAATGCTGAAGCTCGCTACAAAATCGAAGACTTTTTATGGCCGCACTACTTGCGGTACAGCTTCCGGTGTGTTGCCTGCTGTGTATGAGACGGAGTGCAGAGCTGCATTTGAAGCGAGAGGACACAAACAGCTACCTAGCGTCGACGATGACGTCGAAACCTTCAGGGGCTCACACCAAAACCCACGATTCAGGACTTCCTCGAGGTGCATCCGTAGGCTGGTAGCTACCTTGAAGACATCGCCCAGCGATGTTTGCACACGATGCAGCTGGTATTGTGCTGAACCTTGGGCACCGAACAAAAATGAGGACACCGAGAATCGTTTAGTAAGCTTGGTGACATGCCAGCTTTTGTCTCAATGAACAGGATCGCACAGTGCCGGCGAGCAATGGTTTTTCTATCGAATATTTGTAAGAGTGCATGATTCGAAGCATACCTCTGCGCAATGTAAATAGAAATACATGCGTGCTATTGCATATTTCTTTTGGTTGCAACGGTGTTTCACTTCTGGTTTTGTGTCGTGGATATTTGGTGTACCAGGAATACTGAATTTGATACTGGAGTCACACGGGCATTCTAAAGGCCTTCGATACGACAGTCTATAGACGTAACGACGAAGTCGGCACTGTCCCACGGGCAGTTTCAACAGCCATTGAGTTAAAAGTCGATCGAGTGGATGGAGTAGCGTGGAACTTTACAAATCTCAAATGCTCTCGAGCAGCGGACGCAGGCACAGTCGTGAACCGCGTGTTTACTCTAGTGGTAAACAACGCGTTCATTGAAAAAGTTGAGCAATAAAATGTTATTTATGTAAGGGCAATTTATTTTCCTGCAGCAGCAACACACACCAGTTCCACGGCACGACAAAAACGCTGCAGCTTGCACCTCCAATGTTGCCAGAAGGCCAAAGAAAACCGACAGCAATCCATAGAAAATGCGCAGAAGCAACCATCACGTAATATAAAGACAGCACACGATTTCGGTATGTCGTTTAAATACCTTATAGCAATGAAAACGCACCCTCTAGGTATCTATATATAAAATAATAATTAGGGCCGTTGACGTTTGGGGATACAGAATCGACGCTTGCAATAAAGGCGCTACAATAGCCAGGTGTCGAATTGCGCAAACTTTAGCAGCGATACAAGTTCTTCGAGTCGACAGAATTTCGAAGGTCGTCGACTTCATAGCCGTTGAAAAGCAATCTTTGTGTGACCCAGGTACTAATTTTGTCGATCATTTTTGTTAAGATGGACTTCTGGTAAAACGAACAGATTTTCAAGTACCCTTCAGTTCATCCTTGAATGACGTATAGTTTATTTTGATTTTCCACCGGCTGGCTATAGAAAGTTCTTAAATAACTAATGGCTTTGAGAACAGCGCAGCAGCCCGGTTACGCGAGGGAGAGCTTTTCTTTACGAGAGCTTTCTTGAAGCCACCTGGTTTCCGTTTGCTGGAAGAGATTTTGGCTTAACATCGCACTTTAAGATTTCTTCAAGAAGGGTTTTATGATATGCGATGCGGGTGAACGCTGGACGCTTTCATAATAAAGCGACCAGCGCTACATTTTTTTTACGACCGCATGTACATTGTTGAGAACGCCGCAGTCCGGCAGTGTGCTATGAATGCGTTATTGTGCTACAATGATCCCTTTTCGTATCAAGTGGCATTTCTCGCTCCAGAAGCCCTCGCTTCGCTTCTAAGCGCCCGGTCGACAGAGCGAGTGCTTGACGCGAACAGACTGACCTAGATAAAGCTACACATTGCGCAATCTGCCTTGCTATTTGTAAGGAGTGCTACTTCTGCCCTGAACATAGGCGTCGGTGGTTCAGTGGTAGAATACTCGCCTGCCACGCGGGTGGCCCGGGTTCGATTCCCGGCCGACGCAGTGTTTTTTTTTCTCCTGATTACTAGAGTTTTTGTTTACGGCTTAAAGTAATCATTCAGCTTTCTTTACGATTCTTATGAGGCGCTAAAGTGGAGCACATGCCAGGATCACGTGGGGAACAAAACAAGCGAAATTGGCTGCTCGCGCTGGTGGAGAGAAACTCGTGGTTGAAGCGCGGCTCGGTAGCATGTTTGCTTATTCTCACGTGGTCACGTGTACTAACCTTTACTATATACCTATACTGTGAAGAAATTGCTTCTCCTTGAACATCTTGGTGTAAATAGAAAGTCGTCTTTTTATAATGCTGCGAAAAATGAACGTGCCATTGCTTTACATTTCGGGCGTCAAAGTTACAGGTGGTGCAATACTGGCGAATACACGAGGAATAGCTTGGTGCAGGACAGCAGTTGAACAGCTAAACATGTTCTTTGATAAAATAAAATTTGCGTTGCGTTGATGAGTTTACGAATTAAACGCAATATCCTACGACGATGCTACCAAAACCCCTTTTTCTGCTACTCTCCCGTATATTTTGCACGTTATTTTCGAAGCAGTAACTCCAAAGAATGCCTGAACCGAACCGTAAAACCTCAACAGCAGCACCGCATGCCCACTTACGGCTGTGGCTTTTGCTGCAATTATTTATATTAGCTGATCCAGTGCCTTTGGTACAATACTTCTTTTGAAGCAGATGCGGCCCCTAGAAGCGATGAACACGACGTCCTTGAGATTAATACCGGCAATGTCTCCCATAGTCTGTACTGGTTAAGACTGTGCGTTGATCAACAGCACTATATGGGGACCGAGGTTAGGTCGACCATAACAGTGCGTGAGTCGGCGAGCGAATGAACAAGGAACCGTTCAGGCCGATGGCAGGAGCAGAAGAGACGATATTTTATTCTTCTCTTTTTCTAACCTCGCAGCACGAGGCACATGCATGCGTATGCCCATGCACCTGAGTGGGCCATAAATAAAAGGCGGCCCATGGAGATGACGATGGCCGCTAAAGCACATAAACGAGGCCTCTAGACAAATGCTGTAGGCATTCTTCAGAAATAGAGGCTTTTTACGCCATTGATCGAGAGGGGCGTTTACTTATACTAGAGCTCCAGCGAAATTTTGTGGCACCGGGCGTTTCATTTCGACAAATCTTTTACAAGCATGACAAAATTCACACGCGTCTCTGTAGTACTGGGAGTAATATTTTTCAGATGCATTCTTTTATTGAAAAAGTAGAGAAATTCAAAGTAGGCTGACGCTCGTTAAAACAAGAAAACTGTAAAGCAGGTTCCTCCGCCATCCGATATATAGTGGTGATAATTACGTGAACTGCAATGTTGCCTGGCGATGCAACTCGTGAACTGCGGAAGTGACGGGGAATTTTGATGGGAATAGTATTTTCGTCGGTAAATTATTTATACATCCTACTAATTTAATAAAATGAAGAATATATAGGTAGCCATAAATAACCACCACGAGCGTGCCAAGGAAATGCGATCGGTCAGAAAGCGTCGTGAACAAATGCATATAACTCTAATTTTTATTCCCAAATTCAAGTTCACCAGGGCGATAAACTGTACATGTTAAGTTCTCAATACTTTGCAGCATTTAGCAATTTAGGTATGTTTAGCTCCTAATAGACAAATTCACCTGTTTTTAACATCATTACTCCAAACAATTTCAAATAACATTATTTTATCTATCGCTTTTTTGGATATCGAACTGTGAAATAAAACAATGGGTTATGCACTTACTCAATGCATTTTGGAAACGCGTGGTAACTGCTCTTTACAGTAGTTTACTTGTAGTTGGCGACATTTTTCGCTTTTCATGTGCTAGACTTGTGCGAAAAATTATTATTGCTATTAGCTGTAGAAAAAATACGATTGTAATTTCGAACAGATATAGTGACAATAGCAGGCGGTACCTACCATACTTCTGGCTTTACAGATGGGTAAAACCGATGTAGACAGAAATGGAACAAGAGACTGCACATACGTAAGCGACCTCAAAAAAGAAAAAAAAAGAAACAAAAGAAAAAAGAACTTCAGCTTTAACTAAATTGTTATGTGCTACTATGCCTCACGATATTCGTTGTCGAAGACTGTACCCGAAATGTATCTTGCATCAAAGCACTAAATTCCAATAATGGGCAGCAATCTAAACATAGCAGCGGCTATCAATGCCATTTCTGCACTGTAAGCAGGAGCGAAAGCAAAATGCAACTAATTTTTAGCTGAAGGTTTATGGTTGGCTCCAAATCCGATTTACCAACCGGCCTACCGACCTTTGGTTAACTTCAAACCCTGACACGATATCCTATTTTAGGCACAGAATAGAATTTGCGAAAGTTAATCCTTTTCGGATTCCACGCACCACCTCATATTTATTGTGGCACCATAATGCCCTATGTTTCATTATTGCTGCACTCCGCATCACTTTTATTTTCAGATTATCTTGGTTACTATTTGAATAAGTCTGTACTTCGTTTATGTATACGCTGAGGTGTATATATTGCTTGACTGTAGGTATGACATGCTGTTGAATTGACATCAAGTAATTACTCGTCTCTTCATTAAAGAACATAATTCCCGATTTCTCTGTGCTAAACTTAAGGCCCCGAATTTTCGTTGCTTTGCCACACATACTCGCAAGTTTATGTAAGTTTCTTGCATTGTCCGCTGGTATAGCACTATGTCGTCCGCATACATCAGTCCGGGGACGTCCTCTTGTATCATTTGCCCATAACGCATGTAGTCGTCGTGTTATGCCCTTAACCAAAAGTCATCCAGCAACGCCGCCCAGTCGGGTAGTTTTGTTATGTATTGCACAGTGTCAATGACATTTTCCCTTGCCGGCCTTATATTGAAATCGGCGTTTCAAACACTAATTCTTGATTTCTTTAGATTGTGCAGACTTAGGAGCATTATCATATGATACTGACACGTATAGATGTTTATCTTTCACCGGTGGCCGCTTTCCACCGGCTAACAAATATTAAACGTTATCGCTCGGCGCAGGACGCGCCTGTATCAGAAGTTTCTAGAACGTTATCGATGATTCTTTCCGTTGCCTGTTTTCACCGACGCTTATGTTATCTGATTGTATGACCGACGCGAATTGTCTAGAAGTTTCTGGAAGACCCGCGGGCATCAGGGATTAATCTGGAACCTTCGATGACTCAGGTATAAAAGCCGACGCGTTTCGCAGCTGATCAGATTTTCGACGATCGCCGACTGTGTTCGCCGCTATCGTTGTGCTTTGAGTGTACCTAGCTTTTGTGGGCACAGGTTCGCCCAATAAACAACCAGTTTCGTCGTACACAGTTTTACGACTGTTTTCTTCAGCGTCACTACTACGTGACAATACGGTACACCTCCTTCGTTTTGAATTAATAGAAATCAGATATTACGGGGTGTAATTCTATGGTAGGTCATTTTTGATCGTTCTTTGGAGTACAACCCAATGAAAGAAGGTGTCCCAGCAGTTTATAAATCATGCTCCACAGTCTTTGGGTTTTTTTTTTGCACAGAAAATAGTTAATTGTCTGTAGTACGCAAACGCGTTTGCCATTCAGCCAATCATTAACCAGCAAAGTTTCACCACGTAACTTAAAAAAGAATGATTTAATACTAGGTTTTACCGACGTACTTTTAACTCTTTTTAAACATCTTTACCCGGGAGACCACGGTATGGATCTCTTTACATTGGGGCAGGAAAAGATATGTCAATCAAATATCGGTATGTATTTTTCCGTGCGACTACTGTTAGATGATGAGGCGAGAATGGAGGCTTCAAGATTTCATACGCAACGGGGTCTTGCGTAAAATAACGCGCCAGACTATAACGTGCTCCCTCAGTTGTAGTTACAATAAATCGGGAAATGAACCACATAATCTAATCTGTATCTCTGTACGTAAAAATAGTTCTTCTAGTCTCGAATGGTACAGAGGATCAGTTATATTCGATTGCAGAAGGCTTATGTGTGGATTATGCCGAACAACAAGCTTAGCTTGTTTTAGCACGGCGGCTTGTTAATGGGCTTCTGATGTGGCAAAGCCAAGTAGAGACAATAAGTGCACTCTTGCCCTGCTTTATTGCACTAATCTTTGTGAGACCCTGCCCGCCTGGGCGGGGACTGATACCGAATTCAAAAGAAAGATGGCATAGCTGTATTCCGTATAAAGTGCGGTAGCGGATAATGTGCTACCGATTAGAAGTAGAGTGTAATTTTGCTTGTAATTTCACACCTCCGAATTCACAGGTAAGCAAGTGTCCAACCGGTCCCTTCGTTCAAGCTCTGCGATATGCAAATATGTAACCATGCCGCAGAGATTTACGCCTTTTATGCGCGAACTGGGCGATGTCCTCGTCCACTTACGAAATTACAGCCTATATCTGACTGTACATCGCCCTGCAAGCCAGGGGGCAGTCTAGTTGGCGCTGCATTTGCATATCACACGCGTGCATGTCGGACATAAGCTTATCAAATGAGATCCGAGCAGCGACCCATTCTCGAGTATGTGTCAAGATCTAGGCTGCACGATCGCTTGAATGGCCGCGAAAAGCACTTCGCCGAGCACGATAAATTTACCGAGCATTCGTTGCCGATTAGATCCGGCAGCTTTAGTGCGCCACTGCGACAAAAGCGCGTCTGTTTCACCTCACCGTAGCGGTCAAACCAACATTTTGCATGTTTCAGCGTGAATACATTAAGCTGTTTATCTCAGGCACTTCATTGAATGTGTGGTCACATGAGTACAATGACCAGTGACACCGGTACCGGTATATACACTCTGTACGTAAAAAAAAAATTATCAAGAAGAAAAATGAGAACCAGTATGTGCTCCTGTTTTATTTATCATGGATTAACCTCTTCGCTGAGCTGTTGTTCCGACCTCAAACTTCGGCGCAAAGAAGTCAACGATACTCAAACGAGTAACCTTTTGGAATTTATTTACATAGAGGACACACTTGAGGTTATACTGCGAACGGCGAAGCAAAATAAGTAAGAAGCTAAAATGGGCAGAAGGCGTCAGGGAAATAGAATACAAGGACAGCGGAGGCGAGGCAAACAAGTGCTAACTTTCTAAAAATGCTTATTAGTAAGAGGACCGGGAATACATACGTCACGATGTCACAGCAAGCGCCCATATCACATGGCCATAATATGGCTTTGAAGTTTAACCCCCCCCCCCCGCGCCTTCGCCCCCCCCCCCCCCCTTCCCATTCCTTTTTAAGTAAACCGATAGATGGTAAGCTGACGCATCGTGTGCCTAGTCAGGCCAATAATTTGGACCTCTGTATTCTTCCTACTGTTTTAGAGGCAGGAGAGATCACACTGGCTAAGAGATAGAGAAAGAAAAGTTTAATGATAGGAAAGGTGGGTAGGTTGGCCTGAGAAAATTGGCTGTGGCCTGCTACTCCACCACTGGGCTAAATGGTTAGGGAGAGACTGGGAAAGGAACAGGGGGAAATCACGTGACGGTGCAAAACTACAGTGAATGTTCGTGATCAGTCCAATGTGCAGTATAGCGTGTGTCCCAGCTAACATTAGCCAATCTGTTTAAATAAAAGAAGATTAAACAATCACGGTGCACGGTACTATTAGAAAACTTACCGTGTTCGGTCGCCAGAGGTCTGACGACAAAACACCGTCATTATTAAAACCTTATCTGGCGCCGTGTTCTTTTAAATTGTTTTTTTTAATAGCTTGGCTAAAGTTAGCTGGGACACCGTGCGCAGTTTCCACAGATGCATGATACGTGATGTTTTAAGCACATTGTAGAGTAATTGAGCTATACGGCGTCCGTATGCCCATACGCATCCTACGTACAAGGTACACTAATCAGGCTCACATTATCCGTATCGGAATGACATACACTAGCGCTTCACATATAGGCATGTATCATCATGGGCTGTCAAGAAAACTACCTTTGCGCGCTTTCATACAGCAGCAAGGAACAGTTCGATAGCTTCGAGTATCCGAACCGATGTCCTAGCAACAGGTGTTTTCATTCCGGCGAGCAGGATTCGCAAAACACTAATCAACTGCTTGAGCATCACCTTGATTTGTTCGTCCTCTGACGAGCATTCTGGTTTGTTGTGTACTGGCTGCGCTTCTGCATCCTGATCTTGTGACGACATGAACGGTCACACTGCAGAATTTTTGTTCAGAATGTTTGAATAAGGTGGAGGTGGATTCCGTAATGCCAAAGAAGGCCACACAACGGAATCTGTGTTCTTTCTTGAAGATGCCGCGCCTGAAGGTTGAGTAGATGCCAATATGATTGACAGTTTTGGCATACGACACGATGCTTTCGTTCTCCTTCTATCGAATTATAGGAAAAGAATCTGACGCTTTATCGGGCCGATATAAATTAAATTATAAAGTTATGGCTGCAGCGATGAGTGAAGTAGTCATTGGGTAATATGACACACCTTGAAGATAATGTATTTGTTTCATAATCACTGTCAGTTCTAGGAATAATATACCTCTTCTGTTACTATATCTTCAATTTCCTCTTCCCTACCTATGTTGTAGCAAGTCAGAAGCAGGGGTTAGAAGCATGTGATTCAGGCTGACCTTTCCACTTTCAACATTATTGTGTTTCTCTCTTACAAGCAGGTGCTTTCGACTTCTGCTTGCAACACACTGAACGAAAAGCATGCTTATCAAGCAGCTCGTCGTCGTAAGAACTTCAGTTTTTTAGCAGCAAAATCTTCTGTCGAGGATCAGTGCTGTGCTTCGTTCGACAGACATTTGCGAGATTTGTTTTTGAATATAGGAGGTATCGACAAATCTTGGATTACGATTTGGTCACGAGCCGCATAAAAATTTTCAGAGACAGGTGCCGAACGCAAGTATTATTTCTCTATCAGCTTTTCTTCACGGGAATTGATGGTGAACGTTTTTGAAGGTGGGTGACAGCATCTCTCGAGGAACGGCGTCGTCTTGCACTACGCTGTTTTCTCGACGTGGTCGATTAGAGCGTCGAGTCGAGTTGCTATCGTGAAATTAGGAATTAGTGTACGCGAGCATGGGCATATGGCTCACAACAACAGCTGGCGTCCGACGAAGTCGGTATCTCTTGGTTTCGATTAAGAAAGCAAAAGTGTGCCTAACGGCGAATCTCACATAGTTAACTGACTTTAGTATCAATTGCTCAGTTCACACAATTACAAGCCGAAAAATTGCGACTGAAGCCATCTCACGACGACGGTCAATGGTAACGTGTTAGCACTGAATCAATTAGCTACACAATGTATTGCCACCGTCAAAACGAGTTATGTATGAACCGTGAATGATCTGACTCTCTCTAACTCTCTCTCTCTCTCTCTCTCTCTCTCTATATATATATATATATATATATATATATATATAATTACTAGCAGAATAAGTGAGAAAGCCTGGAAATGCGTCAGTTCGCTTTCTATTTAACAGAGACACCTGTTTATCAGTCACAGATGGTGAACGATGAGGGCCCGAAAAATTATTTGAACTTACATTTCTTTTCTGACACTATATAAATATAATCTATATACAGGCTGTTTCAGCGAACACATTTAAAATTTATTTAAGGTTGCCTGTGGCAGATAACCGAATTCTACTTAATCAGCTGGTCTACTCGAAGAGGCGGACATTACTTGAAAAAAAATTGAAAAGCATAATCGACTAATTAACAAAATATCATTAATTAACTTTTTACCTAATTACCTGATGGTCCATATTGCAATTTACAAATTGTAGCCGTGGAGTTCGCAAGGCGGATCCACTTGGAACGAATTCTCAGGATGACACCAGTTTCGAGATATCAATTCCCGAACTTTGCGGAGAAATGCATTGGCGTTCCAGTTAATTTTGTGCTTCAATGCATAAACCGACGTTTTGTTAAGGAACTAACTGGAACGCCAATGCATTTCTCCGCAAAGTTCGGAAATTAATATCTCGAAACTGGTGTCATCCTGAGAAACTGGTGTCATCCTGAGCCTTGCGAACTCCACGGCTACGATTTGTAAATTGCAATATGGGCCATCAGGTAATTAGTTAACAACTTAATTAGTGAATTTATGTTAATTATTTGATTATGCATTTCAATTTCTTGTTCAAGTAATGTCCGCCTCTTCGATTAGACCAGCTTATGAACTAGAATTGTGCTATCTGCCACAGGCAACGTTTAAGAATTTTTGAAAGTGTTGGCTGAAACACCCTCTATAATACAGGGACAAAAGGCAGTTAGTGCCCAGAGGTCCCTTATCCCGCCCAGCAGCAGCAGTGCAGCGCACATAAAAAATGCACATTTGTTACAGACAATTTTGCTAATTAAAAAAAGGATTGTACTTGGTGTTTAAGTCTACATCACAAATTTATCTCTAGTTAAGTTAATGGTTTTATCAAGGTCATACACAACGAAGTACAATCAACATAAATGACTTGCGATATTCCCAAGAAGAAAAGAGAGCAAATGAGTGCGACCTTGGAGAATTACAACCAAATTTCCAGCGATGCTGTTTCTTTCAAGCAGTTTGAATAAAAGTTTCAGTTTCGTGTAATTATATCGCTTAGTTTAAAAAAGATGCCCATATATGACTGTTCCGCGTTTCAAACCTTGCCCGCATGTAATGCTTTGGAGCGCTTCTTGTTGGAAATAATAAAAAAAAAAATCAGTAATTCATTAACACACATGTTACTTCGCCATAACATTTACTATGGTGTACTCCCTCCCTCCCTACTCTTCTACCCCCCCGACCACACAAATTCCGCTAGATTTGATATCAGTTGAGTTCACAGTTCCCCCAGGGCAGCGGGATAAACTCTGCTTTGTTCGTAAAACAAATTCACAAAGCTCTGGATGGCTTGCCTAATTTAATGCAAATATCATAATTAGTCCCCTGTCTTTGAAGTTTACTTACATAGTGCCCATACCGCGCCCTTTATTTTCGCCAAATATCAACAATGCGTCTTTTTTAGTTCACTGCGGACATCGGTGAAACCAACTAGGAACGTCTTAGGACGCATGAAAAATAGGGGGGGGGGGGTGAGGGGGGAAAGGGAAATGACGGCTCTGGAATTATTTGCCACGCTTATAACTAGGCCAGGGACGTAAAAATTTTGGTGCGCATTGCACTTACCGTGACCCCCTCCCCTTTCCACGACTTATAAATCTGTTGTAACCAACAGCTATGTCGGCACACTGGGAAGCATAGCTGATAGCTGCCCTATCACATGCTCTAACACTTGAATAAAATTATTTTTTTACGAAGACCGTGTCTGATCCAACCTGATTTAACTTCACACAGAACGTTTTCATAGCGTACCACTAAGTTTCACAAAATTTTGTCTTGGTGGCGCTTATAGTTCTGTCAGGGGAGCGGGCTTAATTCTTCCCAGCTCGTTAGACAGACTCATAACACACTACAGTGCTTGCATACGCAATTTATTGCTATCGTAGTTTTGGCACGTAAAACACCATTATTAGTAATTTATTGCGAAAGTACCAATTACCCATTTATGTTGAACTTTACTTACATATCAAACATTACCTGGTCCTCAGCGTCACGAACCTTAAAGAAGCTGCTTCCTTTAGTTCAGTGAGGACACCAGGCGAACCTATTATATAACGAACGAAAAAGTGAAAAAAAAGAGGGCTGAATAAATATTCGCAATGCTTCTAAATAAGCCAGAAACGTTAAAACTTTGCAACACACAGTACTTAAAATGTTGCCTATTCCGTGAAAGTATAAAATATCTGCAACGTAGAGTTCTCTTGGGGAATACTCTCTCTCTCCCCCTTCCACTCTCTTTCTCTTTTTATCCCCCTATTCCTTCCCCACGTGCAGGGTAGCCAATGGGAACTGCCTCTGGTTAACCTCCCTGCCTTTCTATGCATCCTTTCTCTCTCTCTTGGAAAACCTAGATAATAACAGCAGCGTGATACCTTCGAATACTTGCTTACGTTTTTTTTAAAGCTGTACTTTATCAACACGCATTTACAATCACACATAAACTTGGCGTATTGTTCCACCTATGTCCGCAAAATTAGACCTCAGTTGTAGTTGTAACTATGACGTACAGCGCAGCCGTCTATTCTATATTGGAAAAGTCGAATTTAACCCACTCATTTGGAACATTGGCTACATATTGCCCATATCATGCCCCTAATTGCCCATCATGCCGCTAAGATATAAACAAGATGCGTTTAGCTCACCGAGGACACCGGATAAACAATCTACGCATCACGTATGATTCAGGGGAACAAATTCGACTAGTTGCAGTATGACACTCTGTAACATTTCAATGTGTAACTTTCTACAAAGGCTGTAATGAACCTACACAGAATAAAGATATATCGCTCGTTACCAAAACCATTGCTTCGTACTTCGAATAAATATAAACACCGCTCCACGCATAGTTTACCAAGGATACCGGGGGGGAAATAACCAAATGCGGTGTATAACGCATAACAACTGGGAGAAAGCCAGTATTTAGTAACTGTTTTTCGAGTACATAAGCAATCTACAAAGCTAAAATTTTTGGTACACGTAACCAAAAACTGGCCTTCATTTATCCAAAATATGAAATATCTGCTGTTCTTGCTCTTGTCGGGAAACGAGCAATAGTGTAACTCTTATTTAGAAACGGCCTGAAAATGAAATCGACAGAATCAGGTGTGACACATGCCTTTAGAAAAGCTTCAGTTCAATGTTCTATTGGTATTGAAATGGCTCTACACATTTGACCAAGGTCATTTTCACGAAAATATCTACGATAAGCAGTGATTACACCATGAAATTCGACAGTTGGACTTGGACTTGTAAATGGCTTGATTAGATGTTTTATGGTGATAACATAATGAGACTGCAACGCTGTGTAGACTATCTCTGGACGGAGATTCAATACTTCCAGCATTTGATAACCCAACGATTTCACGCCGTAAAAGGCACACCAATCGTTGGGCACGGCTGATTATAATACTTTATCCGGACCTCTCCCTCCCCTAGCCCGCAGGTTGAATATTGACCCTTTTCGCGGCGATCCCGTGGGCGCTGCCATGTTTGATGACGTGATGACGCGTCCATTGCTTGCCTCAACTGCCTCCGTTGCCTCCTTGTTCACAATGGAAGTGTACGACGCTGGCGCGGCTTAGAAAACCTCTGTTTTGTGAGATATCGTAGACGGTGAATGGGTGAATAATGGTGAATAACAGCTTCAGAGGACATGTAAAAGCGCTTCCGGAGCCGATTAACCTATGTCCAAGCGGCGCAAGCAGCGTATATTGGGCTTGTTCTAAAAGTGGGGCTGAATATGTATTCCAAGCTATCCAAACATTCCGCTCATGAATTGAATCAGGATTGGTGTGTCTTGCTCTTTGTACTTAATTTGGCAAATATTTTGAAGCAGCGGCTTGTCAGTTTCTGACTCAGTGAAGTTTCTCGGGGCGGACACTATCTGATTATTTTCTGCCTAATAGCTTGCGGGTGTGCTCAGTTCCGATAGATTTGTTCTTGCTGCGCACAAGGCTTGAAACGTAGCTGTTCTGCACATTTAAATACCTTGTAGCAAATGCATATTATCGCGAGCAACTCGCTTACTCTTGTGGACCTTCACGAAACATTCAGCTTCGATCATTCGTGCGCTATCGATGTAGTGCCGTCACTTATTGTGCGTATATAGTGCGCATATATTCAAGTGTGCGCCCATTCACTTATTCTTGATAAGTTTTCCTGCCATTTGGGATAGATCTGTAAGATAACGTGCGCGAAACTCACTATACACAGGAAGTGGCACTACACCCTTTGTCATTGTTTACCGAGTGGCACTCACTCTTGCCGACGTTCTGGGGCTGAAGCCCTTCCTTTGAAGGTTAGCGATACAATGCTGGCGGATGAGCAAATTTCTGTATCCTAGAGGAAAGTCCTACATCACGAAGTGCCGGTAACACGTTCGGACAGTTGCAGCAGCGGTCCTCGAACTTGGCCACACAGATTCATTCCATTCCTTAATTAACATGCCAGTCACTATTTTTGCAGCCAACTACTGCACACGTCTTCAATCCACATGATTAAATCTAGCATGATTGGAGCACAATGCGATAGCGAAAACTCAGTTGCATTTCCGACAGCTGAACGCACAGAAGCAAGGTAGAAGCGGTAATGGTTTCGTATTCGTGCGCAGTCACTGAGGAGACGTATGGCGCGCCGCCGTAAGCGCCATCTCGTTTCTCTCAAACAAACTGCTCCGCGAAAAGGGTCAATAGCAAGGCGATTCTATTTTCAAATACGGTTAGGTGCCCCCCCCCCCCCCCCAAAAAAAAAAAAAAAAAAAAATGGACACGCTGCAAGTAGCGCAAGCGGAAATTTGTTAGGGCGGGAACTGTCCAGTATCAGGCCTTCTCCGCAATGCGAGCGTGTCTGGCGAATCCCGCGCGTCGCCTACTACAGCGCGTGAAGAGGAGACACAAATGACAATCCGCGCTGCCCATGCAGGGGACAAGTAGTAAAGAAAAGCAATACTGACGTGGCCACTCCAATAAGAGAAATTGCTTCAGCTGTAGTTTTCGTAGACTTTCCAGCGTGCAGCCGAAACTACCCGCTTTCAAAAGTTCCACCCCCCGATAGTGAGGGAGCACTATGACAAGGAGGCTAAAATGTAGGGAGCACTATCACAAGGATAGAAAGTGTAGTGAGTCACTCTATATCGCTCTGCTGTGTATCACTCAGTCCAGTAGCCTTCGGAAATCACAGCCGCGCTTTTGTTGCCTTCTGCAGCTGTGATATGGTCTCAAGATTTTGTCCAATGAGAAAGGTCTTCCGTCTAGCTAGTTTAGAGCGGTGCGGGGGGCAAGTCTTAGTTTCAAAGTACGGGCAGCAGCGCAGAAGGTGCTCTATATAGTTTCTTCGCCACCACAGGCATTGTATTTGTTGTTCTTCTTTCTTGGGTTTTACGTGCCAAAACCAGTTCTGATTATGAGGCACGTCGTAGTGGAGGGCTCCGGGTTAATTTTGACCACCTGGGGTTCTTTAACGTGCACTACAACGCAAGCACACGGGCGTTTTTGCATTTCGCCTCCATCGAAATGCGGCCGCCGCGGCCGGGGTTCGATCCCGCGACCTCGTGCTCAGCAGCGCAACGCCTTAGCTGACTGAGCCACCCCGGCGGGCTGTATTTGTTGTTATCGATCATTTTAATAAAAGATGAGTAAGCGTTTGTGAATGAAACGGGTAATCATAAGCAACGCAGTACTGTTTATGCGCAGTTCTCGCATCTCTGGGGCGAGTTGTTCACATGACCCGTGTCGAATAGCTGACATAAAACACTGTAGGACCGCCGTTGTGACGCAAAATATTGCCCACAAATTAGCAGGCTGTTAGTTAACATAATTAAGGGCGCCTCGGAGAGCAATAAGCTCCGAACTCGTCGATGCTGGGACGTCAGAAATCTTTCATCTGATGCTGAGCGGTAGATGTTGCTTGCCCGCCTCAGCGCTGTTCAGTAAACTCAAGGCCTTTACTGGCAATAGCACTCCCCGTATTCAACCTTTGGCCCTATATAATCACACGGTCCGCCTCACAATCGGCACAGAGAAAAGCACGGCGCAACGAACCGTCGCTGTTTCTCAAGTGCGGCTTTCTGCACACGGCCATCGAACTGTTAAACGACGCGTTCACCGAGTGTCGGTGAACGCGTCGTGGCTCGTGGTTTTATCGTGGCTTTATCAAGCGGGGGCCGCACAAAACGTCGGCGAGTTCGAGGTCACTCACGACACACCGCCTTGGCACGTTAGTTGGCAGCACGTGTGCATCGTGGCCGCGAGCGAGGTCGGCTCAGGAGGTGTAAACAACGATTGGCTTACCATTTCGGCGCGTTCGTGAGTCACACGACTGGAAACGAGGGGACACCTGGGAACGATTCTTTCGTGGCGGAAGCGCGCGCGTTGCTACGGCGGGAAAAGCCCGAATCAGCGAGCGCATATAGCCAGCACCTCACCGCTTGACGGAAAGACGTGTACGGCCGTAGTTGGGCTACTTTTCTGCGTTACGTTCCCATTGTCCAACTCGCATGGCTCCGTTTTCTTCGTGAATGTAACGGTCATCAAACGTTGCTAGAGATCCGCTAAACGCGTATAGTAAAATCAGTTGAACAGGTACGGAGAACTTGAGTATTTGCATAAGCAATGGGGTGGGGCGGAGATATAAGTCCACGCAAACTAAGCTGCCGCGACGATACGATATATAACATTTCGCGTCTTCTGCGCTGTTCGTTGCCTAGAACAAGAAACATGGCCAGATGACATCGAACAAAGTGTCACTAGGGTGTTGATTTCGGCACTTAAGAAAACTGGGGCCGAATTTACAAAGCTTTGCGTTCGTAAGTTATACTTGCCATTGGCAGGCCTCATTAGCTAATGACACGACCAACATCCCAATTGGCTGTCACCTGCTCTTACGAACAGTTCTATCCCAAGAACGTTATTGCGGATACGGGCTGTGGTCGTTTATTTCGCGCCCGCATTGGGAGAAGAACAGATGCTCGCCCTGACGATTGTACCTTTCTCACTTTTACTTTCCTCACCCTCACGCAGTGCGGGGTGGGAAACTGGAATTCCCATCTGATTCTGGTTAACTTCCATGCCTTTCCATTTGTTCCTCTCTCTCCACGAGGGCCTGCGGCTTTATATTTCGTTGAATAGTTCTCCTTGCTGCGCGCAAAGTGACGGGAGTGTCCTAGAACATTGCATAACACCCCCCCCCCCCCCCCCCCAAACGGGAAGAAAAAAATATTGCAGCTTTGCGCAAAGGCCCGTAAAAGGGACAGCGATAGCGACTGCATTATTCTGGGCTGTGAGGCTCATAATGATTTCCACAGTACATATTACCGGAAATATTTGTATATTTGCATGCGAGCAATATGCAGTATTGTATATAGTAGTTCAAGTTCTTGAGTTTCTTATTATTATTTCATCAATAGTTGCCGCGCGAGCACACTTTTTATAATGCCGCGATGACCTGTGGGATCTATGAAATGCAGTATGTTTGCTAATTCCAATATAAATAAATATTCCGGAGGTTAGCGCGTAAAAATAACACCAAGAACAGTATTCGGCATAACTTCTGCTCAGTATTTTCTGATTAATTCAAAATGTGTGTGTGACGCTTCTCTCCACCTAGTGGGTTTCCGCTGAACTATTACGTCAAAGACTTGCTTTTGCTTGGAGTTGTTAATAAATTCGACTTTGCCCTGTCATCTGCTAGCCGCCTGGTTAGCTCAGATGGTAGAGTGGCTGCCCCGGAAAGGCGGTGGTCCCGCGTTCGAGTCCTGGACCAGGACGAACTTTTCTTCAACAGCGAAGCTTTTCTTTGTAGCAATTGCTACGATTGGGCGGATGTCTCATTTTCCATTTAAATGTGTGTGTGCGCGCGTGTGAATGTGTTGCGTAAACATTCCTTACTGATAAAATTTTAGAGCGATCAAGTACACGCATTCGACGGCAGAATGAATTGTGAGAACGTGACAAAGTGGCTTTAACTTTTCATGTCATGAGGTAGGTATGTTCGTGTGGTACCGTGCGACGCCCACTAAATGAAGCAGTTAAGATAAATTCTTGTGCTCTTGCGGCACGATAATATAAACCACGTTATTAAAACCACCCTGTTTCATATACTACAACTGTTGGCACATGAGCGCGGATGTGAACTCCAACGCTGTCGTTGTCATGCAGTCATATTGATGTTATCGCCTTTATACGATTGTCATCATTCCTTCGTTTTTATGTCGCCGTCATCCTTTTGCCGTGTTCACTCTGTCGCTGTGTTTGTCATACTTACATTCGTCATCACACCTGCATCTTTCTGTCG
The DNA here is from genome assembly GCF_013339745.2 of Dermacentor silvarum. Taxonomy (NCBI): domain Eukaryota; kingdom Metazoa; phylum Arthropoda; class Arachnida; order Ixodida; family Ixodidae; genus Dermacentor; species Dermacentor silvarum. The sequence continues at coordinate 186,885,575 of NC_051157.2, forward strand.
CGTTGTCGTACCGTGATCGTCGTTCCATCGTCGTCAGTCCGTCGTCGTCATGTCATTGTTCTCATTGCATCGTCACCATGCAGCCGCCTTCATGGCGTGCCGGTCGTTCCATCGTGGTCATTTTGTTCGTAGTGATTCCAGTGTATTCGTGGCATTGTCGTCGTCGTCATCTTTATGTCATCGCGGTCGTTCGTTTGTCTTCATGCGTGGTATGTGCATGAGCGGGGTACATGCAACAAGTTTATGTTGAGTGAGGTGGTTCCCCGGGTAAAATGTGTCGAACTGGGCCGTGCGGTCTCTACTTGCCAATCATGGCCGAGTAGTAACTGCGTTCTTCATGTACACCGACGAAAGCTTCACTTAAACCGATTACCGCTGCTCGAGGGACGGGCTGATTTTTTTCTTTCTTTTTTTTTCTTCATACGCAGAGCCGAAGTACATGACGCGTTCGTCTCTCTGCCGCCCTGTCACCAAGAACAAGAGGAAGGAAAAGAGAATAACAAACTGGAATGAAGAAGAGGAGTAAATAATAATAGGAAGAATAATTTTCTTCAACCACAAGTCAGAGTTTACATAGCGATCATCTGGGCCCTCAGGCGAGCGTGATAGAAAATGGGCCCACGCAAAAATATTTTAAAATACGATATGTAATGGAGCTTGTGTTACGTTTAAGTACGGTCGTATATGGGAAGCATAAATTGGCCGCACAATATAATGTTATACAAATGCTATAGAGATAAAATCATCAACGCAAACACAAAAATACAAATAATAACAGGTTCCTGGAAAATGTTTTAGTTTCCTAAATACTGAATTTCTGTGTTGCATGCCGCGTGCTGCTTTGTCCTGCTTTGTCCTCAAGCCTTATACCTCTAAGTACAATCCGATGTGTACCAACTTCACTTGCGCATAGTCCTTAGGCATTGCGGGGAGAACAATCTTGTGCGTCCAAAATAAACATTTACTATATATGATCTTGACAGTAAACATCATCCTATGTCACGCATATAAAGTATCTTCCAAGAATTTTCTAGTTGGATGCTTCACTTATGCAGACTATTCACATGGCACGGAAGAGACGCGAAACACGTAGCATACACCGGCACCTGACCCTTCTTGTCCTGCTTATTGAAGACATTTCCATCTCTGCTTTTGTTTGTTTTGTTTTAGCCGTGAATGTTTCACATAACGTTTCTCTTTTGCAACGAAGCTTCGTACATCTTTCTTAAACAGGAACGGATGTAGTGAAAAACCTCCCATGTGGCTGAAAATCCTTCAGTTTCGCCGAAGTATACGAAATTGTTAGTGTCAGCTCCTCCATTCGAACGGGGAGCCGGAAGCAGTTTTCTGGTTTGCAATATTGACTAAGAAAATTAATAAAGGAAATCATCGGATTTTAAGGCGTTGCTTGGCTGTCGAGGTATATTTTGGTAGATGGACCACGGTGGTGCACTGGTCATGACGCTCTGCTACTGCGCAATAATAAAAAAAAAACACGTATTTCGATTTAGGTGCACATTAATGAACTATACGGATGTTAAATATTAATCCCGAGTGCCCTGCCACGTCGTGCGTCATAACACACTCTGCAGTTTCAGAACGTCATACACCAAAATTTGTGTACATTTAATGATGTTGGGTGCGCTTAAGATCAGCCGAACGAGGGGTGGCTGCAGTGAACCCATTGGTTGCGTAATTAATTTGTTTGATGTCACTAAGGGTAATCCATATGCGACGCACAGAAGCGTTATTTTGTAGCCTTGAAAGCAAGACTTCGTAGGTAACATTTTACGAGCTATAGTGCGCGCTGTTTTTACGAGACTGTTAAGGAGTCTGTCGAAAAGTCGTCATGGCCAAAGAAAATATATTTCTGGCACAAAGATCAAGGTCGCAGGAGCATGCGAAACACTTGCACCATAACACCTGTAACACCGCACGGACGCAAGCCGCTTACGGCAGCTGTTTAGCGCTCAGGTGTGCGCGATTAGAGGAAACAGGAATCTATAGAATGGCGACCTCGAAAGACCCGGCAGGTGCTCACAGGCACGCATCGAGCTAAAGTTGGAGAGGCCTTAGTTGCGCAAACTGAACTAAAGGGAAAGGTGCCCTGAGTCTCCAATTAACTCAACACAGCGCACCAAACGCGTCTTAATAAAGCTATAAAATGGCCCATGTATTGCTGGAGCTGTCGAAGATGCTTTACGGATTTTTTAATTCGCCGACCACTTTCCGCTGGGTTAGGCCTCTGTCTACTAATAGCGGCCTTGAAGAAAAAAGAATCTTGGCAGCGTGTAGGAACGGAAGGCGAAATAATTCAGGAAGGACGTCCAAGCTGTCTTCTAGATCGCGATATGAGCCATGGCGAAAATCATATTTACGTCTCCTTTCTCGACGCAGAAAACTTAAGCACGGCAGGAATTCAAGGATATGAAAACTTATAAGCGCAGCGACAAGGCTATGAATATGCAAATGTTATCGTGAGCGCGCCGTATTTGATATACTAGTAAAGGTTGGTCGCGCAGAATCTACGTAGTTTGGTTATATTGCAAGGTATGGAGGGAGATTGGAACATCGAACGGGGACATGTGCTGAAAATTACCATGCATTAGAAGTTCAGCTGATTACAAATGACATGCCTCGCACGTTGTATGCAGCAGAGCAAACTTACTAATGTAATAATAAAAAATAGAAAGTTATCTCAGCTAAAAGACGTATACGCAACCGGCAAATTTAAATCGAGTCGCTTAGGAATTTTAGGAGTCGTGAAAGCCAAGAATTCTAGCTCAGCAGCTTCTCTATTTTTCTGAGCTCAACCTACACTTGGCAGGATCCTTATTCGAAGTGTGATTTTGCATAACAAATTAGTGCCACACCTCGCTCGCACACAAGTCGGCCACTAGACAAGCTTCGTGAAGACCCTATTACTTATTCTCGCATCAGATGCCAGGCGATGGAGACACCGGTCACTGTAATATTCACCGCGGTGTTCCCCAAGGAGGAGTTCTCAGTCCGACTCTCTTCAATGTGACATTGATTGGACTTGCGTCTGAGCTTCCCAACACAGTAAAGATTAGCGCGTATGCCGACGACATATGCATATGGACATCTGGAGCTACGCGTCCGCAACTGCGTGCACGTTTGCAACGCGCAGTGACAATTACAGTACAGACGTATACACTGGAGCCATAACACACATCACCATCATACACTGGAGCCAGGTATCTGAGCCATCGGTATACACTTCTCAAGTGTATACCGATGGCTCTATTGCTCCATGTGCCTCCGCCGCAGCCTTTGTCATCCGGCAAATGTCCATCGCTCGACGGTTTAAATTAGACCATAAGTCCACTTCAACTGCCGCAGAACTTGTTGCGAGGCAATACGATTCCTTGCAAGAGAGCCTCCTCGCATATGGACTTTATTTTGCGACGCCAAACCCGCTCTTAAAGCCATTGAGTGCGTTATGAGACAAGGCCCTTATTATATTTTAGCTCTAGAAATCGCAGAACTTCTCGACATTGCGACCAAATGCGGCCACCACGTCACCTTTCAGTGGATACCTGCACACTGTGGCGTGATAGGAAATGAACAAGCAGACGCTGAAGCTAAAATAGCTGTATATAATGCACCAGAAGTAAGCATCGCGTTCTCACGAACAGACACGAATGCCCTGCTTCGGTGCGTTATGCGGAGCTCTACACTTGAGTACTGGACCAATCCTGATCGACGACACAAGCGACTGCACAAATGGGACCCAGAAGTGAAGTTCTGCATGCCTCATAAACTGAAGAGGAGCATAACAAGTCTGTTACACCGGATTCGTCTTGGTGTTGCACTCACGAGGCGATATACACATATCATCGGCTGCAGTGACACTGGTACCAACTGCGATCACTGCCCAGTGCCAGAAACACTTGAGCGCACAATTTTGCTCATGCCCAGCGTACGCGCGAGAACGGCAGCGACTCATTTCAACTATTCAGCGAGTAACTAAAAGACCAATGTCTGACGAGATTGTCTTAGGTCCTTGGCCTGACGTCAACAGCGCAGCTGTGGTCATCGAAGCGACTGTAGCCTTCCTTCAAGCCACTGGACTCCATGCACGGCTCTAGTATGACCTCAACGTGATGGACATGTATATACGCACCTCCTAATCTTATCATCATCATTCATTGCTCTTTTTATCCCCTCCCCCCATTCCCCAGTGTAGAGTATCAGGCCAGAGCAAACTAACGCTCAAGCCGACCTCTCTGCCTTTCTTCAAATAAACCTCTCTCTCTCTCTCTCTCTCTCTCTCAGATGCCAGGCATACCATCACCGCGGAGGCTCAAAGAAATTGCCTTTCGCGCCCCGAGTTCTTTGTTACAGCTACTGATGCGAAGTATGTGGCCCTTAAGAGCAGCTCAATATATGCTACAAAAGTCACCTGGAAGTACAGTTGCAGAGAGATGTAACCGTTGCACAGCGCTGTTCAACATTCCTTCTCTTGCGGGACCATGCCCTGGCCGACTGGCCCACTTGGTTTAACCGGTGATTGTATTTTGCGCGCCGCAGAAGTTGCATTATGAAACAGTATACCATGAGTTCATATGAAGTCAGCAGACCAATGAAACCAAAGAATACATAGGGTAAACACTTCGCTTAATTGAAATGTAGAAAATCATCAAGAAAAAAGGAAATGAAAGTGGACGAAAAGACTTGCAGCGGGTCAGATCCGAACCCACGTCTTCGCATGACGCGTGCGGTGCTCTTACCGCGCTTGAACTATCGCGGCGCCGTTTTCCCATCCACTTTCTTGGGCATTATATGTGTACATTCGCCAGGGCCATGGATGTATCACTGGCTCACGTACACTGGCAAGGGCTAGATCTAATAGTTGCGGGATCTAGGGTTGCGCGTTTCAAAGTAACTAATCACTAAACCGAGGGGGAATTTTGGAACTTAATTCAGTGCGTGGAAGATTGGTTACTGCGGTAAGTGATGATCGCCGTTTGCCTGCGTGCACTTACACTTTATTGCACAGTCACTTTTATTTTACCGCCATTCTTTGTATCAATGATTGGTTTGTTTGTTTATGATCTTGAGATGCTTCGAACTTTAATACCAGAGCTACATCGATGCCTCTTAGTTGATCAACTTTTCGCCGCGCCACCTTTATTAAAAACCGATGCAGCGCCCGCTAGCTCCCTAAAGGCAGAAATCAGTTAGTGATTGGGGAAGAGTGAATCGCGTGCTCTGATACCCCATGGCACAGTGCACATGACCTTCACAGTTCATGACGAAATATATTGCGCTTGGTGTCAAGGGCATGTGGAACCAAGTGTCCCGCTGATGAGAAATAGAGGAAATGAAAGGCGCGCGGCGCGAGCGTTCGGTGAAAGGAAGGAGTTTCAGCGAAAAACAAGCAAACGAAAATCACCCGTTTTGAGCGGCGCACGCGAGATCTCAAATGGCATTCGCCCTGATTACTGAGCCACCGGTGCATTATTCGATTCCTAGCGGTCGCTGGCTATTGGCCCGACAAGAAGCGGCTCGCACTGCCGACGACCTTACTTTTGCGAAAGCGGGCCTTCTTTTTTATAAGCAACCGGAAGACTGGCCTTCACCGAACGCGCAACGCTTTGCTTTGTTTCTTGCTTTAATTTAACAGCGATAGACGTTACACATTTCACTCACGGGTTATCGCGCAATTATGCCAACAATACGGAGAGCGGGAAAAAGAAAGAGAAATGCCTTCGGGCGGGGTTCAAACTCGTGAATCGTCAGTGCCGAACATCTGCGCCACAACAAATTGCAGTGGAACGGCTGACATAACATGCTTCTAGTAGGAGCATCGTATGTAGACTGATGTGCGTGTGACGAGACAATTGCGAGAGCTGCATTGCGCTTGCTTCACGGAAAAAAAATAACCTGGGGTCGAATTCACAAAATTTTTCTTTCGTAAGTACTTTCTGCCGTTGGCCAACCGCCTTCGCTAATAGTATGTCCAGCATTAGGATTAGCTGAAATTTTCTCTTACGAACAATTTTAGCGTAAGAAGATGTTGTGAATTCGGGCCCTGTTGTTTTCAAGCATTGGGAAGTTATGCACGACACTCAAAAGGGTACATTTCCGATCCTTTGATGAGTAATAAACCTGAAACACTTGATAGCAACAAAATGCCTGAGCGTGTTCCACACATTTGAATATGGCATCAACACGTTGTGAATGAAGTATACACATTTTGAAGGGTTTGTGTAAGCGCATTTATAAAGAGAAAGTGTTGGAGTCTGGGGGCTATCCCAGTGGCATCTCATTCGCAATCGAAAGTGAGAAGTTTCGTCGTTTTTCCTCTATTTTCCCGCGTGCATAAGGACTGCTCGGTGGATCTTTAAGTCTACTTTTCCCGCAGCACGAGAGCAGTCATTCTACAGGACGAATATCTAAAGGACTACTAGATTAATTCTAAATCCATGCTTGCCGCTTTCCCATCCACTTTCTGGGCTATTTATTTTTTACAACTAGAAACTAACCCTGGGAGTGTTAGCCAGCGTCACCACTCACAAACCTTGGCGGTGGATTGGGAACATCATTTTCTGCCGCAGGCGTCACAATTACATGATCCATTTCATGTACGTCATCCATTTTCATTTCCATTAATCTATTGTTTCTTTAATTGAATTAGTAAGTACAAGTAATTTCCGCTTCGTTGTCTTTGGTTTATTTGTTTGTTGGCTTGTTATGATATGATTAATAAAGATTGGGCCCCTCGGTTCCCTTTCTTCTCGTTTATATACATACAAGGAAAGCTGAATAATGCCGCAGAAACTGTTCGTAGTGAACACAGTAAATATAATCGATTTCAAGCGATTTCGCGTGTCTTCCGAACCTGCTTCAAATACTGCCGCAGTGGCTGTGCTTTTCCTTTCCTGAACTGTAGACTGCAGTAACTTTGAGCCTGCGTGAGTGTTGAAGCTAAGACATACGCCTGGAGTACAAAAGGCTTTCCTAAAAGACTTGCTACCATATATGAAATCGTGCATTCAAGAAAGGTTAAAAGGCGTCTGCTCTTTCCTCGTGCCTAAACGCATGCCTAGAAAAGTTGTGAGTTTCATTCTGTTGATGTCACCAATCAGATGTCACCAACGAAGCTGCGTATCCATCATCATTAATCTTGACCATGTGAGAAAACGTGGAACAGAAGGCGAAACGCGTTTCCTGGCCTTCGGCGAACGAGAGGAGCAATGACAATGGTCTGCACAGGTAATCGCCTACAACCAGGCATTGTTGCACAAAAAAGTAAATGACAGGCCGTCACGACGTGCAGATGGTCATGTAATTTCCTTACGATGTATCTAAAATGTGGACAAACAGAACCACAAGCAGAAGCAAGCATGCACAACGAAGGAAGTCATTAGAATCGCGGAGTGCGCGTCTGCTGCGGTGTCTTCAAACATGCCTATAGCTTTAGCAAAGGGTACAATAGACAGACCGGCCAATGGTAACGATAGGACGCGACATCGCAGGTTAAATGCTGAGAGCGGCCATGGATACGCACTGTAGTTATTGTGCGTGCTATCTTCTTGTGAGCAAGATGGTGCTTGGGAAAGGACATCACAAAACTCAGAGGGAAGCATTTCAGGCCTTAAGGGAAGGCGCAAGGTGACTATTTAAAAGAATGAATAGATAACGGCAGCGTCATAACTGACTCTCTGTAGAGGACACCCCCAATGCGCTGTATTGGATGAAGGGAAGGAAAAGGTATATAGATAAGAAGATGAGAGTGTTAAGAACTAAACAGTCGTACATTTGTATCTTCCTATGAACGGCGACACACTAGAACTAAACATCCTAAACGTTTAATTAAATGCAGGTCCCACGCTGACGCATTCAGGTATACTCTTTCTTTACACAGACTATTAGAGGCGGGAATTCATTGCCGTAGGATAATATAACCTGTTCACCTGATGATTTTCTCCCTATGCTTAAAAATGTGTAGAACTAAACATCGCCTTCATGCACCGCAATTTGCTTTAAATAGGTTTCGATATACTTTTTTTTTGTTCTACTACGTCTGCACTGTTGCTCTTTATTAGGTACTCTTCTTCGTTAAGGGCTGGCCCAGGAAGGCCTGACCTCCTTATTGTACTGCTCACTACGTGATGTTGTTAGCTGCAGTATCAATGAGCGTATAACAGTTTTCATTCATATTTTTATGCCATGTATATTCCTATTTCGTGCAACATCCTCCCTATGGAGGCTGGCAGTATGTATGTATGTATGTATGTATGTATGTATGTATGTATGTATGTATGTATGTATGTATGTATGTATGTATGTATGTATGTATGTATGTATGTATGTATGTATGTATGTATGTATGTATGTATGTATGTATGTATGTATGTATGTATGTATGTATGTATGTATGTATGTATGTATGTATGTATGTATGTATGTATGTATGTATGTATGTATGTATGTATGTATGTATGTATGTATGTATGTATGTATGTATGTATGTATGAAATAAATAAATAAATAAGACAAAGAAAAAGGAGAACCTTGCGGGGCTTAAAACCGCGTTTTTAATTTCGCTGAATCTGACCGTTCTAGCGCTGCATCAAGCAGCGCTTTAACAGTGCGTTTGACCGTCGCCGAATGGACAGTTGGGAAAAAGGAGGGCCTCGAGGTTAGTGCTCGGGCAGTGCTAAGCGCCAATATGGCGCAATTAGCGCCGCGCGCGCAGGGCTATAGACACAAAGGGAAATGCTGTCAGAAACGGCGACACTGCGCCTTCTCGAAAAAAAAAAGTGCTCGCCTTGGATGACTTTTAGAGTTCTCACCAGCCTGATAATGTAACGAAGCTCGTACGGGTATTCAATGTTGTGCATTGTTGTGTGTCGCGGTCATCACCATCACTGTGATTGCCGGATGCGCATGAAAAGCGAGTGCCTTTCGGAATAGAGCTCCGTCGATATATAGAGCAGGCGCCCGTCTTTTATGCGGTCTGTTCCAGTCTTTAGACCCATCAAATGCTTTCGTACTGTGTGATCGACTAGCTCAGTTCATGACAAAGCTAATAAGAACAATCTACTGCATCGCTGAGTACCATTTGAAAAGCATAAGTCTGCTAGAGCACCATTATGCCACTAGTTCCTATGGGCGCTGAATCAGCAGAGGCTTGTGAAAGCGTCCTCGTGCGAAGATGTGCGTCATGACGACACCAGGAACTCTTTCTAATGTACATACTGATACAATAAATATCAAAGGTCCTATTTTTAAGACCTCGAGGAAGAATACACAAACATCGCGAAGGACAAGGTTACGAAGGAAAAAAAAAAACAGAAATGAAAAGGGAGGCTATATGAGGCCCGTCATGAAGAAAAAAAAAAGTAGCGTGTTGTTTTCATTCTACCAGGGGACACTCCTGGGACGTAAACAATTTCGCGGGCTTCCGTATTTGCGGACACCGCAGGGGCTCTCTTGTAGTATACGTGAATGAGTGTCACGAGATCAAACAAAAGCGGAGCGCAAGGCTATAACGGCGCGGTGACGCACTCGGCCTTGGCCACAGCAGACCGCCTGCGCCGCTGAAAGCCCCGCGGCTCGTGCGTGGCGGGAACACGGCGACGAGCGACGGCCGGAAATTCCCGCCACTCGCGGGACGGTCCCGCGTAGGCGCGGGCCCCGGCCAAGGTTGAACACGTTGCGTGGTTGCCGTGATTATTCTTGGCCTCTTGACGACTGAGCTGGAATGTATTGTCACAGCACTGCGGCTACCAAGTGCCAGCCGTGGTACATGGAGTTATATATATGTCAGCAGACAGTGGTGTAGCCATCGCATATGGTGGTCAATAAGTCGCATTGCACTAAATTCGAATCCGAGTACAACGAACCCAAATAAATCGAAAAAGGGAAGCTTACTGACCGATACTCGTGTAAGCTCCCACATAAAGAACCGTACATTCATATCGAAGTCGTGGCATGAGCTGCGGTGGATGTGCTGCGTGCGCTGTTGCTGTGCTCGCATTGAGGGCAATGGACTGGAGCCGGCTATCTACGCGATATAACGAATAGAGAGCGCCATAATTAGTGGCGTTGGGATTCTTAGGAAATACTTTAAGGCATGGGCGTAACTTGTCGCCCAATACGCGCAGTCTTGTTACCAGTCAGCGGGTTCCTTCTTGGCTACTGTTCCCCGCTGGAGAGATGAAATCCCCATATGACGAGCGCAACTCGAAAGTTCGTTTAAGTTCGTTATATGCGATGTTCTGTACGCCGAACTATCTGATATGTACAACTATTTTTAGAGCACACTCCTGTTTGTTATAAAAACAAAAGTCGCCCTTCTGTCGTGTAGTACAGTCGTCAGCAATATGAACAGGAACAACGGATTTGTTTTATGCTAGAATTCCTCGTGATGTACGAGTTGGAATTTGATATGTTCATATGCAGCAAGTAACCTTCCCGTTGAACATTCTGCGCGCTTTTAAGCGGGGCGTGTGCGTTCAGCCAGTACGGCGTCTTCGAAGCAGTTTGGATGCTGCCTGTGATATATATGTCGAAGTGGCTCACCAGGACTGCACAGTAGTTCAGTCTCTGCAGGTTTTCTTCTCGAATAGTGGTTGCGTGTCATTTGTAGATTGAGCGTGTAATGTCTAATTCTTAACGCGCATCGACATGACGTGATGCTGTTGACTGCTAATTCATGTTTAGTTCTTACATGTTCAAATATTTCAGATGTTTTGGCTTTAAAATTACGTGATTTCGATTGTCAATGTCTGTCTTTCGTTGAGTGTTTGATGTATGGTTCAGCGTATGAACGCGTTGCTTTCTATGGTGTTCTAATGTGCAGATTTTTTTCCGCGCTATTCCCTCTGCGTTCATTTGCTTGTTATTGCGTTGTATTCACCTGCCCAAATACTACATTTAGTTGCATGCTTAACGGGATATGCCCCTCTGCATTGCCGTCATTTTGGGCCTTTTTCTGCATTTCGTTTTGCGTAATTTAGTTTCACCACTTATGACAACAATAAACTTCAATTGACTAAAGTTCTCAGAAGGAGAAGGAATTTGAACAAGGAGTTTGTCTGGATCATTCAAAATTTACCTGAACTGACTCGCGGATGTGTGACGCCATGTGTGGTTGTGACCCTGGAGCGTCGAAGCGCAAAAACAAAGGCTACACGGAGCATTGACCTGCACGCTGCGGCGTGAAACGAACAAACGAGACAACGCTTTAGAAAAGCACAGCGCTCATCTTAGCTCTCATCTGAGAGATGTCCACTAGGACGATGAATGAGTTTACCGTCGGGAGTCAGAAGGCGAAGCGGAGGCTACCGAGAATTATCACCATGTAGCAGTTCCACCAAGACCACGTGGAATGTGAGGACTTTTAGAAATACAGACATCTTTACTGGGGAGTCATTCGACAAGTCGACTTTCACAATCCCCAGAAAGCGGTCATGAATCGCAAGGCAGAGAACACTGGCTCGGAGCGTGTCTTCTGCCAGAGAGTTAAGCACTACAGCCACTTCAGATCTGAAGAAATCTGCCACGAAGGCCGCACGTAGCCCACCGAAGCATACCATCATTTTATTGCTCGTGCTTAGCTCTGTTATACATAGGGACCTGTAGAGGGTTTTAGAATTGGGGCCCCAATCGCCTTGGGGCCCCAACAAGATAGCGGGCCACAACTGTGCATGCGCAGAACGCAAGGCAGCCTTGGGTCATTGCGTTCACGTCAATGCAAAAACCCTAAACTCGAAAAATAGCGTGGGTTCCCAAGTCACCTTGGGTGGGTCGCACGGGCGACGAGCAGTGGCGTGATAGTCAACAGAGTGACATACGAGCCGCAGCCACCCAAATCTCGCATCGCTCACTCAAGTTGGCTGCAGAGCAAACTTGCCGTGTTTCGGGTGATTTCCGGCGTTTTTAGAAGCAATTGAGACTCAGGGCAACGCAACAAGACGCTAGCTGCGCTCGGTTTAGTGTCCTTTTTGACCCCTCTTTGGTTTAAGAATGGCAGAAACAGGTCGTACAAATAATAACATAGTCATTATTTCTGTTACGAACGTTTTCAAGCCTTTCTTTAAATTAAAAATGCATTCCTTTAGGTTTCACTTGTAAAAATACTCTTGTTTTTTTTTTTTTTTCGCAGCGCCTTATATTTTCACCACTGCGGCGTCTCGAGCGCGCAACCCAAGACTGCTCTTGTCCCGATAAAACTGTGGTGCTGCTTCGAACCCAAGAGCAACCAAGGCAATGCGACTTGGGGCCCCAATGTCTTGGGGCCACAATTCTAAAAGTCTGTAGTGTTTCCGGTTTAAGTCGAAGAAGCCGAAAAATGTACGTGAATTTACAGGAACTAAAGTCCCTAGATGTACTGCTCTCTTAAGCATAAAAATATATAGGGACTTTAACAGGAACGACATCGGTGCAGCAGCTGGGAGCCTAGGTGTGTTTTTGTGCATGAAGCCTGACGAGGCCAGAGACAACACAGAATAAAGGAACATACGTCGGATATAAAGCAGACTACAGAAGTACGAAGCTCGGATATTATGAAGCATCTTAAAGGGCTCGGGTACAGTGAATAAATTGCGCCGAACACAGTGAAGCGTTTGCAAAGCGTTGGGTAGATTTCGGGCAGAGGCAAAACAGACACCTTGAAATTCCGAAGCGTGCTAGCACTTGCTTTTGCAGCTGTGCTGTCTTTGATGTGGAGTTGCTCGGATTGGCATACATCTGAGAAGGTTTCTTGTTTCTTTTAGGGGCGAAGCTCCTTATAGCGGCACCCGTTCGTCCCCGTCGTAGTAGGTAGCCACGTCTAGTTTTATGAATTGCTCAATAGATGGCGTTGTGTGTCCGTATATGTATGTATACCCGTATATACATATATATGTATACGTATAGTATAACCGGAAGCCGACTTCCGCTTCCGGTTCCGCTTCCGGTTCCGCTTCCGCTTCCAGAAGCCAGCTTCCGGCTTCCGGAGAACGCTTCCGGCGTTTTATGAAAAAAAAAATTCCGAAAGTTGTGTCCGTAGCGCGGAATCGAACCAGGGACCCCTCGCTTCCGAACGCGCGGCGCTAACCACTACGCCACGAAGCGGACATGGACACACGCACCACGATGGCAATAAATACCCAACATTAACGAAAGGCCGCGTTTCTAGCGCGTTTCTAACGCGTTTGTGCTAGTGCGTTACGGCACGTGTAAGAAGCTGGTGTAACACGCTGTGGCCTCTCCGCCTTACCTTCAAAGCGTTTCGAACGCGCTGCCCAAGGCGGTGGCAAGTCAAGTTCAAGTCGAGGAGCGTTTATGAATACGGGGGGTATACTCTCTCAGCAGTCATGTGATGGCGTCGGCAAACGCGGTGCACGTTCCGGCATGTTTAAATGGCTGCGTAAGACGCTGTGGCCGCTCCCCCTTACTAGAGAGTACTGCACGTTTCTAACGCGTTTGTGCTAGCGTCCCCTTAAGCGGGAGATCCGATGATTCCCTCCGGAGCTTCGCCCACTCATCATCATTCACCCCGTGGATAGGCTGTGATTTTTAAAGACGATAGTCTTTCTTGGGGAACTTAAACGCTGAAAATTTGGTCTGTCTGTCTGTCTGTCTGTCTGTCTGTCTGTCTGTCTGTCTGTCTGTCACCCGATTCAGCCACCCGGCCAAAGTTGGACCACTTGCTTACCGCCCACACTACTTAAACTGGTACGGCTGTTCATACTTGTGAACGTTATCGATCACAAAGTAAATATTACGCATATCTGAGGCGCAACATCACTAGGTAAGTATTAGGAGGTGTGTTCCTTTAATAGAAAATACATAGATACGTAACTCTAAAGACCCTAGTTTCTTAAGCTGCGCTGAAAATGCCATGTTATGCGCGCCGACGAACGACGTTCCCCGATGATGATGATGATGATGATGATGATTTATTGGCATCCCCTTTGAAACGGGGTGGCGACAAATAGTCACCTAGCCTGCTTGATTTAATCAGGTATACTACACATGTTCTTTATCTAGCATTTTTGTATACCTTTTTCAAAAATTTAGCTTGTACCGCTGCCTATGATTTTAAGAGATCAGGTCGTATCCATCTTTTCCCTGCTTTTTTTCCACCAGTACTCTAATCGTCTCTTGCTGATCTCTACGGCTGATCTGTTTATGTTTCCTTCCACTTTAAACCCAAGCGCTTCTGGGAGTTGCACGTTACCTACGGTTCTCGCTGGGTGGATCCCGTCGCATTCCATTAGGATGTGCTGAGTGGTCTCTGGATCTTTACTGCAGCATACACATGTCTCATCTAGTTCCGAATATTTGTTCCGATATGTTTTCGTCCTTAGGCAACCGGCTCGAGCCTCAAATAGCAAGGCACTGCCCTTTGTGTTATCGTACAGATTTTCCCTTCTAATTTCTTTCTTCTCATTCTTGTAAATCTCCATTGTCCTTTTCGTTTCCATTCTTTGCATCCAATTCACGGTCTCTATTTCTCTCACTTTCTTTCTGATGACCCCTGGTTGTCTATTTACAGTTTCGATTATCCTGTACTTGGTTGCCAACTTCCTTGACCTCTTCCTCCATTCTGTGTCCACGCTTTTCATGTAGAGATACTTGTGCACTTTAGCCGCCCATTTATTTTCATCCATGTTCCTGAGCCTTTCTTCAAAACTAATTTTGCTTTGTGCTTCTCTGACTTCAAAAGAGGCCCAACCCATGTCTCCATGCACTGCCTCATTTGTCGTATTACCGTGTGCTCCCAAAGCCAACCGGCCTACTGATCTTTGGTTAACTTCCAAACCCGCCAATATATCCGATTTTAAGCATATAATGGCATTTGCGAATGTTAGCGCTGGCACCATTACTCCTTTCCAGATTCCACGCACCACCTCATACTTATTGTGGCCCCACAGTGCTCTGTGTTTCATTAATGCTGCATTCCGCTTCCCCTTTATTTTCAGATTATCTTGGTGGTTGCTTGAGTAATTCTTTCCTTCGTTTATGTGTACGCCGAGGTACTTATATTGCTTCACTATGGGTATTACTTGCTGTTGAATTGACACCACGAAGTTACTCGTGTGCTCATTAAAGATCATAATCCCTGATTTCTCTGTGCTAAACTTAAGGCCTAGATTTGTCGCTGCGTTCCCACAGATATCGACTGCGCGCCGACGAGCGCCCTCTGCCATGGAGGAAGGAAACCCTCTGCACAAGCTCATGTTTCTCGATGTATTGCCAGATGGCGTCCATGTCTCACGCAGCGCCTCCTCAATTTTATCAATGCCAGCCAGATGCGGCCGATTCAACATAAAGGAAGCGCTGTCTGAGGCAGGGCAAAACGTAAATGGCCGCTTGATGAAATAATGCGGTAAAATGAAATCTGTTCAAACAAACCTTCATGCCAGGACGGAAATGGTACGAGAACAGCATCACGGGTGGCCGCGGATCAGATCAGCACTCATGTAGTACGGCCGGCAGAAGACTATCGTCTTTCGACGACATTTGCAGCGAAGCACGCAGATACGCGGCAAATTTTTTTTTTTGTAAGGATTACTCTAGACCTTGTCATCGGTGTTGCATGATTGGCGTTGGCATCATGAGCACGAAGCTACACTTTGATGTATACCGAATAACTGACTCACTACATTTATCTGTCTTTTATTGTACCAAACGACAATACTCGAATTATATAGAAAGGGAATATCGGTGCCTCGTGTCTTAGTCATGAAGGCCGTATTCTACTACTCCCGTGGTGGAAGACCGAATCACAGTTCAGCTGTGAAAAATATTCGCGCTTATGTTGTGGTAAAAGAAATCCTTCCTTCGAACTTATAGGAAAATTGGCGAGATGTTGGCTTGAAGTGTGCTTCAAGCTGTATAATCATTAGGGCCAGACCTTAAACCTCCATTTAAGTGCAGCTTGTTTTCGATTGTCTTCCGGGAATTTGGCGTGGGTAGTCGGATTGTTGCCTGATAGGCAAGATTCCCTAGGCACCAGGACCGAAAATGCAGTGCGAATCAGTGCACCGCTGCTCTGCATAGCAAACAATAAAATACCGACATCAATAATCTAAATATAATGTCGGCTCATACTCATAGGTATCTCTGAATAGCACGAACCTCCTAAATGAATGACGCATGATGTCCTCGGGACATCATGACGTATCTCACTGTGTGTCCGCTTTATTTTAGTGTTGGCACTTCGGCATAGCTTTTGAACGGTGTGGCGCATAAACATAATAATTACACGACATCTAAAGTTGCAACCTTGAGGCGCATAAGTATAAACATTGCATGAAATTAAACGTCTGCATAGGATGAAAACAAAAACAAAAACACCGCATATCCACGAAGTGAATGAAGATGAGTGGGCGAAGCACCGGGGGATCATTCGGGCAAAACGCCGGAAGCGTCCTCCGGAAGCCTGAAGCTGGCTTCCGAAACCGGAACCGGAAGTGGAAGCGGAAGCCGGCATCCGGAAGCCGAAGCTTGGCGTACATATACTATACGTATACATATATATATATATATATATATATATATATATATATATGTATATATGCATATACAAACATACATAGCGGTCTCCATGCCAACCAGAGCTACGGACTACGAGGGACAAGGCTCGGCCATAAGGTGCTTCGCACCTAATAAAGGCAACTGTACGCATCGCATTTAGATGTAGAGCATCAAATTACCCACCTAACCGAAACTTTGCTTCACATGAAGATCTTGCACAACGCTTAAGCTTCGCCTTTAATAGTGGAACGCGATAGCATTCAAAGATCTCTGACGGCTTATCACGCTTCCCGGCAACTGCAGCTCATGTAACCGCAATTTTTGCCGGGAAACGCTGGCGGCGAACGCTATGTACGAAGGCGTGCTTTCTGGTAGAAATGCGGCAACTTACGTGGCTGATCTTCTTTTAAAGACAATAGTCTTTCTTGGGCTACCTAGACTCGATTAAACTCGTCACTGTCACTCGATTAAACCTCCCGGCCAAAACCAACCAAGCTACTAGCACTGGTGGCACGGGGTCATACACATCAACATAATACAGCGCAAAGGAAACCTCAGGCCTATTTGAGGCAAAATATGTGTACATAACCATGATACGCAGCGTTCATTTAATTAAAAATGCATATAGAACTGGTTTTTACTTGAGTAAATGAAAAATGAAGGCGTTAGAAATGGTGCCGAAGAGGCGCTACGCGTTAAAAACGAGCCGACTGAAGCCGCGGCTCTATAGCTGACTTTAAGACAACAGTAATAAAATGTCCCAACAGATGGCGCGAGAGCAGGGCGAATGCGAGAAACTTGAATTCAGCAAAACCTCCATTGCATCCATCATGGGAGGAGTGAGAGGGTAGGGAAGAGCGTAAGGGGTGGGAAAGGGGAGAAGAGAGGGTGTTACGCATAAGAAGCGGCAGATGATGATGATAAGTGGTTCTTGAGGGAAAGGGAAAGGTTGGCGCTATCTTCTGCAGCCCTTGAGGGAGCACGGCTCAGCGCCAACGGGGAGGGGTAAGTGGGAGCGAAAGAATGGATACAGTGGAGTCGCCATGGCTGGGCGAAGCAAAACCGGCAGGCATAGGCGGCACGTATCAGGCCGAGATGGAAGGCCTTGGTGTGCTGCAGAGTCTGCAGGGGTGTTGTGCCAGGCCGGTCAGGCCCGGGGTGGGGTGGGAGGCCGTGAGGCCTTCCCGCTTGTAGAAATGTCCTTAGAGGCGTGCGGAGAGCCCTGACGAGTCAAGGAACTCCACGACGCCTCGAAGTGCAGAAAGGTGGTGTCGGCCGGGGAAGAGGAGATCTTCCCCCTTGCCAGAGGGGAGGCCCAGGCGGCGGAACTCCTGCAGGAGTGGGCCCCGCTGCTGGAGGTACGCCGGGCAGGCCAGCAGGAGATGTTCGATCGTCTCCGGCTCCCCGCAGGAGCTGCAGGCCGGGGACGTCGCTCGTCCCAGTCGGTAGCTGCGTGCTGCCGTCCAGCTGCAGCCGATGCGGAGCCGGAGAAGGAGCGAGGTCTCCCTGCGAGCCAGGCCTCGCTGGGGGAGTGGTCGTGGGGGGCATCCCAGTGCCACCCGTTTGTCTGGGTGGTGGGTCGCCAGGTGTCGCCGCAGCCTCAGTCCTGTGAAGTCGCCCTCCGTCACGGCCCGACTGAGGGGCACAGTGGTGTGGTGGGCGTCCTTCGCCAGGGTGTCGGCTGCCTCGTTGCCCGGGATCCCTACGTGGGCGGGGATCCAGTGCAGGGACACCGGGTGGCCTGCGTCCTGCAGCGCTGTCAGCCGGGTAGACAGCAGTGCGACTCCAAGGCTGGCGCTTTCTGGCCTCGGCAGGCCGAGGAGGGCTGCCTTGGAGTCGCAGAGGATGGCCGCTGGTACCCCAGGAGGCTCCTCGGAGAGTAGGTCGACGGCCAGGTGGAGGCCTGCCACCTCCGCTGCAGTCGAGCTGGCGTGTCTGGGCAGTCGACACTGCCTGCTCTTCTGCAGGGCTGGTGCCGTGCAGGCCGCCGTGGCAGAGCCGGTGTCCGGTACCACCGAACCGTCGACGTACACCAGGAGGTGGTCTCCGAGGGTCTCGTCCAGGAGGCAGGCGGCCGTCTGCTGCAGGGCGCAAGCGGGCGAGCGCCTCTTCGAAATCCCGGGCAGCTCCGTGGCGATGGGGACAGGAGGCCTCTGCGGTGGGGGCAGCTGTACCGCATTCGGTGGTGGGTTGCCAACCACCTCCTCGTAGAGGCGGCACAGCTGACCCATCCTTGAGGAAGGCCGGGACTGGAGGCGACGCAGCAGGCCTCTGCCATCAGGAGCATGGTGGAGGCGGTCGACGTGCCTCAGCCCCTGCTGCAGGAAGAGGAGCGACAGGGGCCATGCTCCAGCCTCCGCAAGGGTAGCGGCAATCTGGGAGCTCCGGGGGACGCCCAGGCAGAGTCGGATGGCCGCCCGGTGCTGCAGCTCCAACTTTTCGAGGCGGCGTGGCGGCAGCGCCACCAGCGGGAGGGCGTACCGCAGGCGTAAGAAGCGGCAGAAGATTTCGACATCGCTCCCTCAAGGGCTGCAGAAGATAGCGCCAACCTTTCCCTTTCCCTCAAGAACCAGTTATCATCATCATCATTTGCAGCGAAGGAAGGAGAGGAGATATGCGGCCAATTTTTTACTGTTTCGCACTTTTAATGTTTAAGTCTGAGAAGATTTAACATAAAAGGCATGCGCTGTCGGTGCTTTGTTTCACGACATTTGTTTGTGGGCTGTCATCCTCAAAATTCCGAGGAATGACTTTGTAAAGAATGTAAGACAAGGTATAGCAACTTTAGTGATAGAACTTTAATACTGTTTAGACTACATAGGGCAATTTTCGCTCTTGGGACGCCGACACCGGCTACGGCACCGACGCCGACACCGGATTTTTCGCGACACGGGCCTTTCACGCTATCGCGTTACATGTGCGCTGGATCTGAACAAGCTTTATTGTTTATTCGAGAAGAAGAACCGCCAGCTGCCGCAAGTTCCGGTCGCGGAACGATATCGTTCCGCGACCGGCACTTGCGGCACCTAGGGACTCTTCTTCTTGACATGTGCCTGGGCCGCCGGACATTTAACCCATTCTTCAACGCTAAATTTTGATGGTGTCTTTCACTAACGATCGCGATTAGGCTGTCTAGCGTTCTACGGACACCTGAGCGGTGTCCATCGTGTGACTACGCCAGACTTAAGGCTTAATTTCTTCTTCTTCCTTTCTATCTCCTTTTTAGGGGCGAAGCTCCTTATAGCGGCACCCGTTCGTCCCCGTCGTCGTCGTCGTAGTAGTAGTGTGTAACCAGTCTGAGAAAAAGAAGAAAAAAAAATTCCGAAGTTGTGTCCGTAGCGCCCAATCGAACCAGGGACCCCTCGCTTCCGAGCGCGCGGCGTTAGCCCACTACGCCACGAAGCGGACATGGCCACACGCATCACGATGGCAATAAATACCCTACATTAACGAAAGGCCGCGTTTCTAGCGCGTTTCTAACGCGTTTGTGCTAGCGCGTTACGGCCCGTGTAAGAAGCTGGTGTAAGACGCTGTGGCCTCTCCGCCTTACCTTCAACGCGTTTCGAACGCGCTGCCCAAAGCGGTGGCAAGTCAAGTTCAAGTCGAGGAGCGTTTATGAATACGGGGGGTATACTCTCTCGGCAGTCATGTGATGGCGTCGGCAAACGCTGTGCACGTTCCGGCATGTGTAAATGGCTGCGTAAGACGCTGTGGCCGCTCCCCCTTACTAGAGAGTACTGCACGTTTCTAACGCGTTTGTGCTAGCGTCCCCTTAAGCGGGAGATCCGATGATTCCCTCCGGAGCTTCGCCCACTCATCATCATTCACCCCGTGGATATGCTGTGAATTTTTTTGTTTAGATTTTCTAACGCGACAGCGTTAAGGGCCCCGTGTCGCAGAAAATCCGGTATCGGCGTCCGGCACCGGCGCCGTAGCAGGCGTTGGCATCCTGTGAGCGCAAAAAATAAGCTATGCGGAACTAAATACGTCTTCTTACATACTTTACGAAGTTATTCCTCGGAATTTTGAGAATGAGAGCCCACAAACAAATGTCACAAATCAAAACACCGACAGCGAATATCTTTTATGTTAAATATTTTCAGTCAGAAATATTAAAAATGCGAAACAAAAAAAGTCGCAGTTTCACCTGAAAGGCGAAGCATCAATTGCGATAGCAAATTTGTAGAGAGCTATACGTAGTAATGATATTAGCTTTATCAGCTGTATAAACTTGGACATGCAGCAGCACCGGCGACACGCAGAACTGTTGTCGACGCCGTCGGCGTTTTGCCCGCGTTCGCTCAAAATGCGTGCGGTGTTGGTGACTGTTGCCGGAGCCTCTGATATAAATAGGCACTTGGTGCCGCAGCTAAACGTCGCCTCCCTTCCCTCCCCCTCCCCCCCTCCCCCACGGCCTCTCGCGCGTCAGAAGAAGGCGCGTTTGTTCTACATATATGGTGATTGTAAAGGAGGAAAGAGACGCGTATACTTCTGCAGCCCTTAAGCGAGCACGGCGCAGAACGCGCGTTTGTTCTCCGCCGTGCGTTCACTCCCCGTGAGAGCGCGCGCCCCTCGCCCCCTTTCACTCGCACATACAGCGTTCGGCGCTCGGCGACGATTTCATCTCCATTGACGTCATACGGAACCTCACGGCGACGGCGACGGCGACGCCGACGGCAGAAATCTGCTTTTGAGTGTCCATATAATTGCTATCGCAATAATAACAGAAGATGGGCGCACGTAAGAGGCCGCGTTAATACAAGAAAGATCGCCTTCGTGCATAGCGCTCGCCACCAGCGTTTCCCGGTAAACATTATGGTTACATAAGCTGCAGTTGGCCGGGAAGCGTGAGAGCAGTCAGGGATCTTCGAATGCTATCGCGTTCCATTCTTAAAAGCGAAGCGTAAGCGTCCTCCAATTTTTTATGAGGCCCACCAATACAACCACTCTGCTGGTAAGTTTAGTGCTCCTCATTGGTTTTGTAACAAATAAAATGTCGGCAGCTTGCACTAGTGGTGCAAGGCTGGAGTAAACAGCGGAGCTGGTGATCGACAAAGCCAACCTTTACTACCAGGTTTTACTAGGCTTAGATAAGTTTTGCTAGGAAATGCTAAGTGCTGCTAGGCATGGTATTCCGAACCAGCTCGCCGCCGACGCGCAGATTCTCGCTTGGCTGCGTAGTCACGGACACCGCGCGCGCTTGGTGCGAACGCGGGGAAACGCGGACGGCGTCAGCAGCAGCTCTGCGCGTTGCCTCGTTGGTGCTGCTACAATTTCTTTTATCGCTCTCATTTTCTCTTTCTCTCTTCCGAGCATAGCGCGTACCGCGCGCATGCTCTCCTTCCCTCTCCTTAACGTCCCATGTCAAGGCAATATGTGCACGGCACGTAGAGGAGGCGAAGCACACACCGCTCCGCCAGGTGGTTGCTAGGCAACGCGCGGTGACGTCATCGCCAGGCGCAGTTTTTTTGTTCGCATTACGTGACTTAACCAAGGCCTAACTCCGCTATTAATAAAATCAAGCACTCAATGAGCTCATCGTACATCAGAGCCACGCGATGCATGCAGCATCGCATCGCAGATGGTATGAGCTACAGTGTACGGTTTCTTCAGCAGGCACAGTATTTGATTAGAAGATTTCGCTACAAACAGGTGCCATGGCGGCATTCCGGTTTTCGTCACAAAAATCGAGCGGGCAAGAAAGATTGTCGAACAGCAGTTGTGCGGCAAAACAGAACCCCGAAAATTTTCAAAAATTTTATTGCAATAGCAATTATATGGATACTTCATGCGCATTTCTACCGTTGACGTCGCTGTCGCCATGAGGTCCCGTATAAAGTCCACGGTCGATAAAATCGTCGCCGCGCGGTATGCTGTATGTGCGAGTGAAAATGTGCGATGGTGAGCCGGCGATCGCGGCTCAATCTCGCGCACGCAAGGGAGGGAAGCGGGAAGGAAGCGCGCCATTTTCCAGTCGCGTGCAATGCAGAGAGGGTAAGGGTTGGGAGGGGGGGGGGGGCGTTCTATTTAGCATGGCCCGATCGATGTCGAAAACCTTTCGAAAACTCGCGTCTCGTTCACTTGGTATATGCCAAATTGGCATGGAAGGGCACGAATGTATGACTAATATGACTGATAGGTAATGACATCAATAACATAAGATGCTCGTCAGTTACGTCACGATTAACGATGATAAAATCACGTGTGGCACTTAGCCGCTTTGGATATGCGGGTATGAGCCAGGGGCCAGAAAGAACGAAAGAAAGAAGGAAGGAAAGAAAGATAGAAAGGAAGAAAGAAAGAGAGAATGACAGATAGAAATCACGTGTGGCGCATACCCGCACTTAATATGCGGGTATGAGTGAGGGATATGCGGGTATGAGCCAGGGACAAGAAAGAAAGGAAGAAAGAAAGAGGAGGAAATTAAGGAAACCGGGCTGCTGCCAGAGTAAAACAGGAGCGGGGAAAGCTGCGCCGGCGCCGGATCACGTGACACGCGCGACCAATCAGGGTCATTTGGTGTGTCGCGGGGAGGTAAAGGGAAGGAAAGGGGATTGGCGCGTGCTCCGCCGGGCTTCCCTCGCCTCAGATCAGTTTTGGCGCCCGGATGGGAAGGCCGCGCGTTGTACGTTCCGCCTAGGAGCACGCTGCGTTTGAGCAATGGCGCCGCGAATTCACGCGGGAAAGGGCTCGTCGTTGACGTGCCGATTCTAGCATTAGAGCTTTCGAAGCTCCGGCGAAACGTCAGCGAAGGGCCGCGTACCCCGAGTTGCGGGAGCGCGATGTTAAGGCCAAACGGCAGTGAAGAGCCGCTAACCCTGAGTTTAGGGCAAACGAAGCGGAACGCCTGCGATAGTGCCGTCTTGCACTCCAGGAACCCGACACCTGTGGTGCACGCCTCGTGACTACGGGAAAGTAGTATTTCAAGTACACACACGACAAGCTTCGCATACCCTTATTTTCTCGATAGGGGAAGGGCTGGTGCTTTTTTTGTCACGATTTAGACATGTTTATGAGAAATTGTGGCAAGTGCCCGTCGGAGCGCATGACAGAACTCACCGAAATCGCCGCACCTATCGGTCGCTAGGAGGCCAGTTCCATCAGCGCCTTAGCAGAGGTGAGTGGCAGTATTGGAACTCTGGCATGGTTCCGCATGGCTTACCACGACGGGAGGTAGCTCTCATTTGTCGCCTATGGCTTGTAGTAGCTTTTACCAACGCGTACTCTTACTTTATCGGAATGGCCACAAGTTCAGATTGTGAAACATGCGGGTGCAAAGGGACGATAGCACATCTTCTGTGTGATGGTCGTCGTTTTAGTGCACAAAGGAAAGTCCTCAATACCACGCTCGACAAGATTGACAGCCGTCGCCTTACGGAAGCCAGAATTATTGTACCCTGGTCTCAGCCGACGTCGGCATTAACTGCTTTAAAAGCGTTAGTATGCTTTTTAAAAGAATTAGGACTTATTGAAAAAACTATCGGATCTGTGAACTGATGCGTTCCTTTTTCTGCTTTTCTTTCTTTTTATCTTCTCTTGCTTTCTAATCTTTTCTGCCACTACCCCATCTCGCTGTGCAGAGTAGCCAACGGGACACTTAACCTGGTTAACCTCTCTGCCTTTCACCTCTTATTTTCTTCCTTCCTTCCTTTCTTCCTGGCATGGCGAGCGGCGTTGGAGCCAGCTGTAGAAGAAGACGACGACGAACGCGCGAGCAGTGGCACAAGCGCGTCTCTGTGACCGCGTAACGTGTGCAGTCAGGCACGTAGTAGGCACACCATCAGTAAGCCACAACCATTGAGCAGCCGTGGCTTCAGGGAAGAGTGCTCGTCTCGCACCCCGGAGCCCTGGCTTCGATTCCCACCCAGACCGAAGTGTACTAAATTTTCCTTTCAAAGCCACTAATTTATTTGTTTACTGGAACATCCCTGAAAAATGTAAGGTCAATACGAGCCTTTGTTGACGTGATTTTACTCTTTGCGGCGTCGGCCATTTCTCGTCACGGCGCAGTTTCGCCAAGGTCAGCGAAGGGCACCGCCAACATAAACACCTCAGGCTTTCGCCTTAAAAAGTTTCGTACATTTCGGTCTGGGTGGGAATTGAACCCGGGTCTCCGGAGTGCGACACGAGCCCGCTTCCGTAAGGCCACGGCTGCTTCACAGTTGTGGCTTACTAATATTGTGCCTACTGCGTGCCTGATTGCACTCCGGCACGGAGACACGCTCGTGCCACTGCTCGCGCATTCGTCTTCGCCTTCTTCCACAGCTGGCTCCGATGCCGCTCATCATGCCAGCGTTCCCATACTGCCTCTCCCTATGCGAAGGCGCTGACGGCACTGGCCGACTACCAGTAGGTGCGATGATTTCAGTGAGTTCTGTCGTGCGTTCCGATGCTCGAACCTTTGACGGAGATGGTACAAAAAAAAATTAAGCAAGTGTTACACGTTTGTAAAACGCGAAGGCCTGATTTACACTTGGCACAGAGTTGCCGAAATTATTCATAAACGTATCTTAATGATTTTACAAACACTTGCTTCACTTTTATTTCACTAGGGGCGTGGAATGCAAGTCACTGTCCCTGCTGCGTTGCAAGGCAACCTTCCGTCGAGGAGGTGACAACACGAGTCGACGTGCCGCCAAACGCTCCTTCCTGATGGGTCAACCTGATCGAGCTGCGAACATTAGCCATCGGGGCAAAACAACGGACGCGTCATTGACGTTCCGCATTTGTCGTCGCGCCACGAAGGCCAAAGCTATTCCGATAAACAAGATATCCATCATCCGCGCGCTCAGTCAACTTGTTCCGGGAAGTGCGCGTCTCCCGCTAGCCGGTCCTCTGCGAGGCACTCGCTCGTCGCCGATATGCGCCGCCGGTCGGTCTGCGAGGACGTCGCGGATGATGCACTTCGGCTTCCGGCGGCGGCAAGCCTTGCGCGTTGGCGACGCGGAACGCCGAGCGGTGGCACTTAATTGCGCCTCCGCGGAGGATAAGCGCTCGCCGATTACTCGCGTGCCACGGGAGAATGCCAGGAAGCGGGCAATCCTTCCAACCGCGTCGCAGTGGAGCATCGCATGGGAGCTGCACAAGCACGTCTATAGATGCGTCGTGTTAAAGGGGAAAAACATGTAAGGTGAAAAATTGACAGTCACTTTAGTATACGCCAAAGAGGGTGAAGGCAAAAAAAAAAAAAAAAAGCCTGCGCGCTCAAGACACATTCATTAAATTACTTGGCATTCTAATTCGAATGCGTTGTTACTTCTTATTACTTGTTTTTTCCGGCGTCGCGCGTTCGAGTGCCTTAATTGACCTACCTTAATTCATCATCATCATCAGCCTATATTTTATGTCCACTGCAGGACGAAGGCCTCTCCCTGCGATCTCCAATAACCCCTGTCTTGCACTAGCGTATTCCAACTTGCGCCTGCAAATTTCCTAACTTCATCATCCCATCTGGTTTTCCGCCGACCTCGACTGCGGTTCCCTTCTCTTGGTATCCATTCTGTAACCCTAATGGTCCACCGGTTATTAATCCTACGCATTACATGGCCTGCCCAGCTCCATTTCTTCCGCTTAATGTCAACTAGAATATCGGCTATCCCCGTTTGCTCTCTGATCCACAGCACTCTCTTCCTGTCTCTTAACGTTAGTCCTAAGATTTTGCGTTCCATCGCTCTTTGTGCGGTCCTTAACTTATTAACAGAAGTTAACAAGGAAGTTAACAGAGGTTAACAAAGAAGCTCGAGAACAAGTTAAGGACCTACCTTAATTAATCGTGCCTTAATAAACCTCGCCCTAGTTAACACCAAAGGTTGTGGGTCTGAGTGCTTTAATTAACTCTTTATTAATTAACTGTGCCTTAATAAACTTCGCCTTAACGCCAACGGTGGTGGGTTCGACTCCCACATAAGCTCGAGGGCTAGACTTCCACCGATGGTCATGGGCTCGAGTGCGTGAAATAACTTTGTGTTAATTAACACGATGACGACGGTGACCCGATCACCATCGAAATTGTTGCGTGAGCGTGTGCATATAGGTAAGAGACGATGGCGGGGTCGGTGTAGTGAGTGAATTACGACACCCAGTCGTCATCGACACGGATTTCGCTCAAGGACGTTGAAGGTCGGCTGAACGACGAGACAGGTAAGGCTTTCGTCTTAATAACTTTCTTTGGCTCTTTCGGCCGTTGTCTGGGTCGCTGGTTGGCGGTCGCACTTTCACCGCCGATACAAAAGACGCGTGCGCTCGCAGCGCCGAGTTGCGAGAGGGGGGCGTTCGCCGCCTAATGCCAGCAGTGAAGACAATGTTTTTAAAGACAATGAATGCCATTTTTGGCGAGTTACCCCCACTTTTCCATGTCGGGTATGCTTCTAACCTGTTTCGTGAGCCGATTCCTGAGATAGTGCGGTATAAGTATGACCACAGATCCCGAATATAGATCTGGTACTGGCGCTCCTAATATTATCGGTACCGGTGGTAGTAAGTGGTTCGTGAGGAAAGGGAAAGGTTGACGCTATCTTCTGCAGCCCTTGAGGGAGCACGGCTCAGCGTCAACCGGTGGTACCAGTGGTACCGTTGGTATCGGCGCCGGTGGCCCCACCGCGCGGTACTGGTGGTACCGGTGGTAAGGGGAACATTCTCAGAATATCTTTGATCGACGCCAACTATAGGTTCAATCAACTTGCAACTTTATTTTTTTACTCCGAACGCATAAAAGAAAGCCTACAAATGTTACTCTCGAATTACGTCTCTGCATGTAAACTATATATCTGCCCAGGCGGACATCATTTTCAAGAGGAAAAAAAGGCAATTCACCAACTAATTAAACTAATTGCAATAATGAACAGCCTAGTTACCAAATTTACTGGAGATGTTTATATCGGAAAATGAAAGGAATCGTCACAAAATATAGTTCCGTGTTTTCACTTTTCAATATGGCCATGTAGACCGAAATAACTGGCGTTAAGATATTTGTTCAATTTATCTAATTACGCACACGGCACTGCGAAACGTGCCTTT
Source organism: Dermacentor silvarum (assembly GCF_013339745.2). Classification (NCBI taxonomy): domain Eukaryota; kingdom Metazoa; phylum Arthropoda; class Arachnida; order Ixodida; family Ixodidae; genus Dermacentor; species Dermacentor silvarum. The sequence continues at coordinate 186,913,094 of NC_051157.2, forward strand.
GTGTCCTATCATTGTGTGACGTAAATGCATGGCGTAAAATTAATCAAAACACAAAGCGACATCACGCGTAACCTGCCACTTCAGGTGGGATACGCTACATCATTCGCAGTACTAGAGCGTACGTAATACCTGTATCATATGGGGTGTGCACAGCGGAGCTCAGACACAGTGGCATAGCCGGAAATATTGTTCGGGGGGGGGGGGGGGTCACGTTGCAGCGCGGCCTCCTCCTTATAGAATTTGTCGAGGGATCACATACATAAATTATAACTGCATTGTCATTGCCAATGCCATTGTATATTAGATGCTGCCAACGAATTATGGAATGCTACCCACTGTCAAATCAAGCATTAATTTTTTCGTAAAAGAATATATTCGTAAATCCCGCAAATTGTTGCAGAAATAACTGATATAAATGCTTCCGCGTTATTACAGATGATAGTCATTCTTGGGCTACCTAAACGCGAAAAACTTTGTCTGTCTGTCTGTCTGTCTGTCTGTCTGTCTGTCTGTCTGTCTGTCTGTCTGTCTGTCTGTCTGTCTGTCTGTCTGTCTGTCTGTCTGTCTGTCTGTCTGTCGTCTGTCTGCTGTCTGTCTGTCTGTCTGTCTGTCTGTCTGTCTGTCTGTCTGTCTGTCTGTCTGTCTGTCTGTCTGTCTGTCTGTCTGTCTGTCTGTCTGTCTGTCTGTCTGTCTGTCTGTCTGTCTGTCTGTCTGTCTGTCTGTCTGTCTGTCTGTCTGTCTGGTCTGTCTGTCTGTCTGTCTGTCTGTCTGTCTGTCTGTCTGTCTATGTCTGTCTGTCTGTCTGTTGTCTGTCTGTCTGTCTGTCTGTCTGTATGTCTGTCTGTCTGTCTGTCTGTCTGTCTGTCTGTCTGTCTGTCTGTCTGTCTGTCTGTCTGTCTGTCTGTCTGTCTGTCTGTCTGTCTGTCTGTATGTCTGTCTGTCTGTCTGTCTGTCTGTCTGTCTGTCTGTCTGTCTGTCTGTCTGTCTGTCTGTCTGTCTGTCTGTCTGTCTGTCTGTCTGTCTGTCTGTCTGTCTGTCTGTCTGTCTGTCTGTCTGTCTGTCTGTCGGTCTGTCTGTCTGTCTGTCTGTCTGTCTGTCTGTTCTGTCTGTCTGTCTGTCTGTCTGTCTGTATGTCTGTCTGTCTGTCTCTGTCTGTCTGTCTGTCTGTCTGTCTGTCTGTCTGTCTGTCTGTCTGTCTGTCTGTCTGTCTGTCTGTCTGTCTGTCTGTCTGTCTGTCTGTCTGTCTGTCTGTCTGTCTGTCTGTCTGTCTGTCTGTCTGTCTGTCTGTCTGTCTGTCTGTCTGTCTGTCTGTCTGTCTGTCTGTCTGTCTGTCTGTCTGTCTGTCTGTCTGTCTGTCTGTCTGTCTGTCTGTCTGTCTGTCTGTCTGTCTGTCTGTCTGTCTGTCTGTCTGTCTGTCTGTCTGTCTGTCTGTCTGTCTGTCTGTCTGTCTGTCTGTCTGTCTGTCTGTCTGTCTGTCTGTCTGTCTGTCTGTCTGTCTGTCTGTCTGTCTGTCTGTCTGTCTGTCTGTCTGTCTGTCTGTCTGTCTGTCTGTCTGTCTGTCTGTCTGTCTGTCTGTCTGTCTGTCTGTCTGTCTGTCTGTCTGTCTGTCTGTCTGTCTGTCTGTCTGTCTGTCTGTCTGTCTGTCTGTCTGTCTGTCTGTCTGTCTGTCTGTCTGTCTGTCTGTCTGTCTGTCTGTCTGTCTGTCTGTCTGTCTGTCTGTCTGTCTGTCTGTCTGTCTGTCTGTCTGTCTGTCTGTCTGTCTGTCTGTCTGTCACTCGATTCAACCGTCCGGCCAAAGCCAAGCGTTAGGAGAGGATGTGCAGAGAGAGAAAGAAAGAGAGACAGACGGAGAGCGAGAGTAATAAATAAAGAAGTAAAATAAACTTTTTTGGCGAGGTGGGTTCCGAGGGTACCCACGGCCCGAAAGCGAGCGTCATAACCACTAGGCTATACACCCACCGTTGTAGAACATGCATTTATGGGAACCATATGATTGCGTTGTACCAACGGATTGTAACAAAAATTGCTATGGGCGAGAGAAAGAAAATGAGAGGGAGAGAGAGAGAGACATTTAAGGAAAAAGATAGAGAAAGAAAGAGAAACACAGATAGAAAGAGAGAGACAGAAAGAAATGAAAAGTGAAACGCTGCAAATAAAAAAAAAATCAATGCGTTAAATATGGTGTCGAAGAGACGCTACGCGTTAAAAACAAGCCGACTGAAGCCGCGGCTCTGTAGCCGGCTTTAAAAGGTCCCAAAAGATGGCGCCAGAGCAGGGTGAACGCGGGAAACGAATTGAATTCAGCAAAACCTCCATTGCATCCATCATGGGAGGAGGAAGAGGGGAGGGCAAGAGCGTGAGGGGTGGGAGGCAGGAGAAGAGAGGGTGTTACGTATCAGGGGCGGCAGAAGACTATCGTCTTTCGACGTAATTTGCAGCGAATCAAGCAGATATGCGGCCATTTTTTTGTCTATTTATAAGTAAAGAAAATATCACACAAACTTTAGAACTATATCAGTTCGAAACCGAGAAAGCAGTGCATGCACCTCAGAAGAAAAATGTTAAGGCCATGGAATGAACAAGTTGAGCACAAATATTTTCATGAATCCTTGTCATTCAAGAACCTTGTTTACATTTTTTGTACATATGCAACGGCCAGGGAAAAACCTCAATGACGCTGTCCTTCGTTGCAATAGATTTAGCGGGAGCAGCTGTTACCGGTCATGTATTGTAATTACACCGATATTATATTCGCAACAGTTGCAGCAAAAAGCAACAAAAAGCAGGAGTATTGCAAAATATACATTAGAAATGCGAAGATAGAATAGGATATAGATGGCTTGCATTGACGTCATTGTAACCACCATGTTGGTGCACCGACACGATGATAAGGTGGGTCCGTAACGTCACGTGATAGCTTTCAATAAGATGGTTTGGACTGAAGTGCTCGTAGTCGCCATGTTGTTGCCCCGACACTGTGATAACGTGGGTGCGTGACGTCACGTGAAAGATATCAATACAAATGCGAAGATACAACTTGATAAAGGCAAAAAAATGTCGCTGGAAACAACGCTCACTGCTTGTATACACAAAACCTCACAAGGCATTTAAATATACGTATACGTCTCAAATAAATCTACGTATTTAAGCAAACGTAAATGTATATAATGCGTCAAACAAGACAAATAAACGTGTTGTGCAGTCACAGATCACTCACGCAGAGTCACGTACTTTACGCATATAGAGACAGACGATACAGGCAAGAACAAAACTATAATCGCAGAAATCGTGATATGTATTTGGGCGAAGCGGCGGTCGCGACACCACCATATGGGTAGAATAATAGAAGAATAATGCAGAAATCAGTACGAAAATGTGTAATTTAACTTCCTACAGAACGGAAACAAATATTCTGCACCCAAAATTAAAGAAGGGTATTGCTTCGGTTCAAAAAGTCACAGGCCTGCGCGGCACACGCAGCACAGTCACAGCGTAAGCTGATGGAGCAGCTCAAGAGTAGCTCCAATTTGGGCACCATGCACAACAGGGTCTTCGCGGCAGTCAGTTCGCCCCGTTTTGACGATCTGAACTGTCCGCCCGACGTCGACGGCGAGCTGCGGCTTGTAATGCTCTCTGCACAGCGGTCTGCTGAGCCCGATTAAGCCTTACAACTGTAACACACATGTTAAGCGCGCCGCGTTTACAGGCACTTTAACTAGATGGCGCCACCATACTGGCGGAGGCGATCGGCAGCTCGGGAGCGCGTTCATAGCGCGCCTCGTCTGAATCGTATATCGTCGTCGGCGCCTGCGGATGCTGCGTTTGCAGGCATCTTACCTAGGTGGCGCCACCATACTGGTGGAGGCTCGAGACGTCTCCCCCTGCGTGCTTGCCTTATAGATGGGTATTTGCCGCGGCCCGATAGCAAGCGCTTGCGTGGCTCAGTGGTAGAGTATCCAGTTCCCACGCAGAGGGCGCGGTTCGATCCCGTCGGGAATCGGGTACTTTTCTCGCGTTTCCGGGGATAGCGGTTACGCGGCCGCCGGTGGCAGAATCATCCTGACCCGAAACGGCTATTGAAATGAGCCCATAACAGCTTACCCTGTAAAAAAACTGGGCTAAATGTGACGCGCTATGGCACAGTTGTACATGCGACAGTGCCTTGGCTGTCTGCTTCACCCGATGGTGTTTTGCAGGCAGCTGACGCACTCTTAGAAGTGAAACGCCCACATGTAATGGATGTTGTAGACCTAATAAGGGCAGGGAAGTATGATGTGAAGGAAGTCGGAGATAAATACATACTGCCAGATAATGACCCTAATGGGTGTTATGGCCAAGTGCAATTCCAGATGTATTGTACTGGCCGCAAGCTACGCTACTTTTACGTTTGGAGTGTAAAAAGTGATGCACTTGTAACGGTGTCATTTGAAAGCTGTTTTGCAGCTGCTCAAGTGCCAAGACTACAGAAGTGTTACTTCTGTGAGCTGTTGCCAGAAATGGAAAAGCAGCGTGCACAAGGCAAACTTTCATTGTGTAAGGAGTACATGAAACTATGTGAACGATGATGCTAGCAGCATTGAACTTTCCAGCGCTGGAAATGTGCGTACCAGCCCAATTCGTGTAAAGAAATGTCTAACCATGTAACACGAAGTGCAATAAAATTTATTTCCAGAATGGTACTGTGATGAACTGCAATGTTGAGCACCTACTCATCCCTTCCTTCGACACAACTGGCATAAAGATCCTTTTAAATTGCAGAGGCCAGCACAGACAAATATCGTGTCACTTATGATTTTTATTGATCGTATTGGCAGGGCTTGCTTGAATATTCGAAATGTCTTCATTATGCTATGGCCCTTTCAACGTGTATGCGTACAGACGCAATTCTCCTGGTTTGAGTTACTTCACTTTCACTGAGCTGGGACTTACCTGGAAAGAAACAGCAGGTAAAACAAACAGATTAGTGAAGTTTGGAAAACAAGAGAGGTAAGTTTAACGCTTACGTCTTGAGCAAGAAGGCACATTGAGCTTGGCGCCTTGAACGTCAAGAACAAAACCTCGGTCGGCCATCACTTCATCACCTGAGCCTAGAAAGTTTTTTACGCCACAGTGACCACGAGACACAAACATCACATAGATATTCGGTACAATGGCAGTAAGGAACTTGACTGTATTGTGCGCTTTATAGCTGTTGTAGGTTTGAGCTCTAGCAAGCAGCTTCTTTGGCCGCTGAAGGAAGACTTCGGACCAGCCTATGATGCAGGTTGTTTTCTGTTAACCATCCTAAGCAAAATATTCTGGCATGCTGTTTCTGATTAGTGATTGTGGCAGCCACACCACAACTGTCTTCATAACCTTGTGCAACACAGACAGGGTGGGCACGTATGAAACGGGGAGAGAGAGAGATTCAACTTTTATTGGTGCCAATGCCAAATATCCTTGACAAGTGTCCGTAAATCAGGCCAAGACGCATTCTCATTAAGGTCAGTAGCAGCTGGTCCTTGACTGAGAGTCTTAGGAAGGTCTTGCTGCTTTCAATTTTAACAGCGAAGCTGTTTAAACCAGCCGTAAAAAGTGCGCGTTTCACGAAATTATCATCATCAGCATTGGCTCGAGCATCGTTTTCTTCCGCAGCTGACTCGTTGGCGTCCTTCGGTTAGCGCTCGGAACGCGCTCATGCCACTGCTCCCGCGTTCGTCGCCGTCGTCTTATTCCACAGCTGGCTGCGTGGCCGCTAATCATTCCAGCGTGCAAATTCACTTTTCTGTCGTCGTAATGGGGAGGCAAAGCTTGCACTAGGCCGCGCAAAGCTCGAGACACAACGAAGCTGGCCGATCGATTGCGTCTCCTGGTAGTAGCTAGGTTGAACTTGGCTATGTCGAGGTTGAACTTGGTTGTATCTAGTGAACTTGGTAGCAGCTAGGTTCGGCCTTGGCTATGCCTGAGTTGAGCTTGGTTTTGCCAGGTATCTCTTAGGTTATGACGCAATCGATCGGCTAGCTTCGCTATGTCTAGAGCACGGTGTAAGAAGATAGGTGTTCCGACGGCGCGCCCGCGCTGGGGCGAGAGAGCGGCCACTTCGTGTGACCGGAAGTGAGCGCCGCCGCTAGGGGCAGCACGTGTTCAGGAGGCCTTGGAGAAGCGGGACAACAGTGGATAATTTACGACCTCTGTCAGCATTTAAACACCCATACCCAAAGATATGCAATGTTTCGTTATTTAGACGCCAAATCCTGAGCAGGTAGAAGGTTTCATGCCACTTAGGGCTCTGTTATACTCCGACGTTCACAACGCGCGCGCGCGCCGGCGTTCGTTTCGTCGCGTCACGTCGGCGAGGCCACGCCAGGCGCAAATCCGCCTGCCCTATAGTCCAACGCGACGCGGCCCGACGCAGCGGTCGGAGCCAAAGCAGCGCATGCTCAGTAGAGTAGAGCAGAGCGCAGCGCGTCGTCTGCTCGAGCAGACGGCGCGCTGCGCTTACCGCTGCTCTCCGCGTCGGGGTCAATCGGAATGTCGGCAGAAATATAAAGAGACGTTCCTCGAACCAAGTAGAGTCGTTTTAAGCAGGCGAACGACATATATTCATCGAAATAAAGCACTTCTGCCGCGCGTGCCCATAAAAGCGCCAGCAAAGCGAGCGAAAAAGTGGCCCCCAGAACAGGTGCTGCCCTTTGCGGCAACGGCGTGCGTAGAGTCACACTAAGTGGCCTTGGTCTAGAGCTTTGCGTGGCCTAGTGCAAGCTTTGCCGCTTTTAAGCGAAGCTTTATAGGCTCACAAGTTTCGGCGGTGGTGGTGATGGTGGTGTCACGCGGAAAAGTGGGCCGATCCTGGCGATGTGCAGAAAGGGTCGAAGCTCATTGGCGCATACCAAGGACAAAAAAGAAAGAAAGAGATAGAAATAGAGAAAGAAACGAATAGAGGAAGAGAGAGAGAAACAAAGCGAGAGAAAGAGGGAGAGAAATAAATAAATGAAGATAGAGAGAGAGGTAGAGAGAGAGAAAGAAAAAGAAAGAGAGAAAGAGAGGAAATCACCACGAAGGCCAGAGAAAAAAGAAGGAGAGAGAGAAATAAAGAAATAAAGAGAGAGATATAGATAGACAAAGAAAAAGAGAGAGAGAAAGAAAGAGAGAGAGAAATAAATAAATAAAGAGAGATAGATAGATAAACAAAGAGAAAGAGAGAGAGAAAGAAAGATAGAGAGAGAGAGAAATAAATAAATAAAATCACCGCGAAGGTCAGATGCACACACGACATGCCCCCCTTTTCTCGACAGGGGAAGGGCTGGCGATTTTTTACAGCTTTGACTAAGCTGTCGAAGATGGGTTTTGAAATTCCTGTATAGAATTGACAGCCTTCTTTTGTCAAGCTTGATGACAAGCCTTGCTGCTTTCCGAAAGTGTAGTGCAGCCCAGATTGGGAATAGGTGTGTTCATTGTGATCAATTTCCTCCCTCTGTGTTGACTTGTCTTTTGTCGAGACCGGTTGAAGGTTATTACCTGTTATAGTAAATGTACTTGGGGTATTCCTTAGTCTGCTGTCTACACTTAGCTCGGAAACAAGCGTCCAGAGACCATGAACACTAAATACACCTGCCAAGCACGTTTATTCACTGTGCAATGTGACTTTTTTTCAGAATGTCCTACAGCCAGGAAACCAGTGTGCACCGTGGTGAATTGTTTGCATACTGTGAATAAACGCTGTACTTCATCAACTTAGGCATTATATTCTGGACATTTATTCAGTGATAACTGCGCACATTCTGGGCTTCACTAATATGGACAGCATGCCTTGTCGTCCTCTCTCTTATGTGCTCGCTACGTAATGGCTTGCGATTGTGATTAAGACAAAAAATAACTTGTCATGCTCTTAGTTACCCTCACATGTCAGATGGCTACCTGTATTACTCATACTGTAATATAAAGGTTGATGCAGGAATGCCCAGTAGGCTCCCAGTATCTGTCACGAGGAAAGTATGTAATAATTGCATCTCGCCAATACTCACCCTGTCGGGTATAAACTTAGGCTTGAAATTAAATTGAGGACAGGGCAGTGAGCTATGGAATGGAAAATGACAGGCGTAGAACTTATAGAGGAGAATACAGTGGGTAGGAAGCAAACGTGAGTTAAAGATATTGTAGCGGCAAACAAGAATAAGAAATGAGTGTGGACAGAGCAAGTAATGGGAAGCAGGGGTAACCACTGGTCTAATAATGTCATGGAGCGGATTCCAAGAGAATTCAAGTGTAACAGGGGTAGCAGAGAGACAGGTAGGCGGACGAGAAAAAAATTGTGGAGATAAGGTGGGTATAGCTGGCACAGGGTAGGTTAATTAGAGGTCAATGAGAAAGGCCGATGTCCTGCATTGGATACAGTTGTGCTGCTGCTAATGATCATGTGTGTGATTTTATGGCCTAACTTGTGCTTTCTTGCAAAGCATTTATGCAAACTCTATCTAGCGTCTGGAGTGTTCTCAAAACGTTTCACACTCTATGACAGGCACAACTTCTATCAGAGGCAAGAGGGCTGTCACTGAGAGTAAGAAACCCATAGCGTGCTATCATCTCAGTCATGTGAGCTGGTAACAGCTGTTACAGGTGTCCACCCGCGAAAGTGGTCCCTAAAGCCAATGAAAAACAAATAAAATGCTTTGTAGGCGCTCACCGTTACAGTATCTTTGTCTCCAAGCTGTTTACGATCTGCTTGTGCTGCCTCGGATAGTACCTGCATGAAAAGCACCCCATACTCAGCAAGCTCAGCATACCAGCGCTTCATAATTGACTAGGGTGTGATCCTGGAAAGGTTTACGCTCTACAGTAGACACCAATTTCTTCAGGGGAATAATTATCATTATGAGGATAAAGCCATACTATGCCTTCGTATCTGTTATGTTGCCCTCTAACAGCTAGTATAGGTGCCTACTAGTTAATCCCTGCATGAATACAAGACAAATGCTTTGTTGACACTTACTGTGGAAAAGTGTGCGTCTCGAAACTACTGACAGTCTTCTTGTGCTCCATCGGGTAGTACCTGTGTAAAATACACCACATAACCAACTAGCTCAAATAGCAGGGCTTCATATATTACAATAATATGTGCCGGCAAAATACTCTGGTTACTCACAGTGGAAGTGTCTGTCCTCAAAGCGTTCGCTGTCTGCTTGTGCTCCCTCAGATGGCTCCTGCATGAAAAATATCACGTTGTCAATCAGCCCGGCATGCCACAGCTTCATCAATTCTGAGGTGCGTTTTCAAAATGCTCTACTCTTTGCTAGGCATCACTTTTATCAGAGGCAAAACTTCTGTCACTGACAATAAAAAAAATCATAGCATGCTCTCGTCTCTCGTCAGCAAGCAGATATAGTGTGCATCAGTGGTACAGACACCTGTAGCATTGAAAGATAATAAACAGCTTTGTGGCTACTCACAGTGGAAGCGTCTGTGTCCTGAAAGCGTTCACTGTCTGCTTGTACTCCCTCAGATGGCTCCTGCATTAAAAATATCACGTTGTCAATCAGCTCCCATACTATACAGCTTCATCAATTGTAAGGTGTGTTTTAAAAGTGCTCTACACTCTATGGTAGGCATCACTTTTGTCAGAGGCAAAAGTAAGTTAAACTTTCGAACTGTATCAAACATCAGTGTGCTTTTTCCACATGACTAAAAATCATGTTTCCATGCCCGTATGGGCTGGCTCATTTGCAATGTTAAAAAAAAGCAGTGCTAGACCGCAAGACAGCACACACAAATTTGTGTACCACGCAAGCAGCACAAAGCACATAACCCAAAAAGAAAGCCAGAAGCCACACAGCACTGAGTGGTGGCAGTCTTTTTTGTGTTTGCTTGACCTCTTTATTCCATGGCACAAAACCAACAAACTGAATTGTCTCTTGAGAACTGCACTGCATCTCTATTCTTTCTTTAGTAGCCTTGGGTTCTTACGCTGCTTGCTCCCATGCATAGACAGCTAATGATCAGAAATTAGATTATCACCCTTCAGGGGAAGTCGAAGCCAAGCCGCCTGTTACCATGTCACAACATATTTTGAAACAAAGTAAATGCATGCACACGAGTGTTTGTTAGCCTTATATCATCTAGATTATTGTTGGCACATAAGTGACAGTAACAATAGCCAATTTTTTCAAGCACCAATGCATTTAGAAACTTCTTTCCTCCCAGCATTTGTGAACAGTCAGATTATGCCAGTGCCCACTTTTATAAAACATTGCGATGATGAAGCTACCCGCATTACTAGAACAAATACCAAACCTAGAACATAATCTTTACGCCGATGATATAACTATTTGGTGCTGTCGAGGATCACCAGGATGGCAAGAACACATTATTCAATGTGGACTAGATACTATACGTGACTACGCCGAAACACTAGGGCTAGAATGGTCCCCTCAGAAATCAGAATATATTGTCATTAGTGAAGACGTTAGCAAGCGAGCAGAAGAATACAAAAATTTAATCAAACTTCGAATGAAAGACGCAGTCTTACCCCGCAAGAATACCATAAGAATCCTTGGATTTTTTCTACAGGACAATGGTAAAGCATCAACATGGGTGCAGAAGCTGACCGTACAACTGGAACAGATCCTTGCAATGATACGTAGAATAACTAGACAAAGGAGAGGAATGAAAGAACATGAACTTCGTAAGGTTATAGAAGCCTTGATCTTTTCTAGGATAATGTACTATCTACCATACGCTAAAATAACCAGCACTCAGCGCAAAAAGATAGACATTATAATTAGAAAGTGTGCTAGACTTGCCCTGGGAGTTCCTAAGTTTGCACCTAACCATAAAATTGATGCAACCGGCCTCTTTAACTCACTAGAAGACAGAATAGACATGCACAATCAAGCGCAAATACAGAGACTTAAATCATGTAATCAGGGTCGACGAATACTGAATAGATTGGGATACGAAACCACTAACTTACCCCCAATTCCCCCGAAACTACCACCATGGGATGATCTGCCAAGGATAACCGCAGATCCCATTCCAAAAAATATGCACCCGGAAAAGAATCAAAATAGGCGCTCACAAAGAACAAGTGTAATGCAGACAGAGGATAAAAGCACGTACTACACAGATGCCACTCATAATGCCGAAATCAGCAAAGCAGCGGTCGTGGGCCATGACTCGATGCTTGTGAAAAATTACTTGGGAGTCCCAACGCCTCACGACGCGGAATTTCTGGCAGTAATGCTCGCCATAACGGAAATGACACACCCATCTGACACGATCACAATCCGAACAGACAGTCAAAGCGCTTGCAGAGACATTCAAAATGATGACCTTCCTTACCACATACGCACAAAGCTCCACATGTACATGCATGCTCACCCCCTTCTACGCATACGCATACAATGGGTTCCAGGCCGTCAAGGATTGCGAGGAAATGTAAGAGCACACCAGCTCACCCACGCAGAAAATCCGGGACCTCCTATACTTTGGCCTGTTGAAGATACTTACAACCCCAGAGAAGAGCAGAAGATGCAGCGGAAAGAAAGGATACATATCTTGAAGTCTCGCAGGGAAGCATCAACAATTCTTAACACACCATCCTACACGCATTCGAGAGAGGACGCCTCAATCATACGAAAAGCACAAACAAACACATTACTCACACCACACTATACGCATTATATTAACAGGGACCCAGGCTCCCCCACTTGTAAACAGTGCGGGGCCTATCCATCAAATAAACACATCTTGTGGGAATGCCCTGCAAACGCCATCTTTAAAGAGACAATACTTTCCAAATTACCACACAACCAGCGTCCTGGCAGCTGGGAGGAGTGGCCCCCACGAAGGTTTGAAAAACAGTGGTGGCCGCTTCTGGTGCAGCACGTCAAGAACGTTCTGGGCCAGGAGGCATGAGCCTACCCGGAGGCCCGGACTTGGGCTTTAGTTCCTTCGGGGCTAATAAATGTTATTTCTCTCTCTCTCTGTCTCACTTTTATAAAGCCTTGGATAGCTATCTGCTTCTGTCACAAAGTGGTTGGAAATATTTGGAATTATAATTTGAAGTCCTTAGTCTCAAGATATGCCCCTCTTGGAGTACGGTAAATAATGTGCTCATTATATATTCACTGAGGTGAGAAAGTTATCTCATCTGCTATTCTGCAGGCTTTTATGAAAGCTGTCATGCATTATTTCCTTGGGCATTCCCACTGTACAATACACTAGTTCCTGCTTGCGTATGCCGACAGGAGACAAGGTGTCGCTTCATTGAAACTACTGATGCAAAAGCCGCTAACTAGCACTGGACAGCGTCCTGTTCCTTGTGATTTTCGCTTTTCGGCTGGCTTTCATCGCGCCGCAAATGAAAGATTGCTTAATCTGCAGCTAACACACCAACTTTTCCTGGTCCAATATTTTGAAGTACCGAAAACGTTGGCCCCAGACTGACCTTGTGTGCGCAGGCTACGAAGCCAGAACTTAAGGGCCGATCGTCAGAAGTTCCTGCGCTCTCGTCGCAGGGCTTGTGCGTCGCTTGGAAAACAAATAGAAAAAGCCATTAGCACGTTAAAGAACCCCAGGTGGTCCAAATTTCCGGAGTCCCCCACTACGGCGTGCCTCATAATCAGAACTGGTTTTGGCACGTAAAACCCCATAATTTAATTAGAAAAAGCCATTACAACGACCACTGCAATGTCGCGCTTGAGTACTTTCTTAGCTGGTGGGATGTGTTCGTGTCTCACCAGACGACGCCGTCCCAAAACCATCTACAGATAATGAGAAGGCTGAGCAAAATGATCTAGTGCGCTTTTTAAAGCAGGAACGGGAACTCACTTTTCTGTCGTAGCCCAAATGCAGCACTGGCACAGCGTTCTCGTCAGTCTTTCTTCCACTAACGAAATGTCGTGAGAAAACTCTCGACCAGAGGACGCTGTAAAATCTTTCCGGTTCACAGCAGCTACCCATTGCCTTCGCAAATCAGGTGATGCAGGAAACCGGTGCAGCGTAAACATACAACATCGGCGATGCTCTCACGGAGTGCTGTGTTGTGGACACACTATAGTCCCCCAAATTGTTCTTTTCCGCTGGTAGTTTGTGCACCCATAAACTGCACAGTGCTGGCGTGTAGACTTTTGATGAGTATATGCCATTATTTACGAGCGTCAGTCATTCGCGACAAAAATATACGGAAACATCGAATGAAAGCTACCACTCCGCAACGCAAGCACAACACAAGTTCACAGTGCAGGCCAAATAGGCAACACTGCCACATACACTCGACGGCAGACCGCCGGGAGCGCACTCGGGAAAACGTCTATAGACTTTAAGAAGGAGAGTAGTGACCTGGTCAGTCTCCTTTCTGAGAAGGTGTAAGTATGGGAGTGAGTAAGTTAAGTTTATGATGGCAAAGACTTGTATTAGTCTGAGAAGCTCATTTTCCCGTAGACCGCCGTGCCGGTTGGACATACGGCCGAGGAGTCTGAGAGTGTTGTCGACGGTGGATAGGAGTGCCTGGAGGGTGTGTGTGTGTTGTGTCGATTAATCTGAGCATGCAGACCGAGAACCCTCAGCCTGTTTACCCGGGGTACATGTTTGTTGCCGAGGAGGATGTGGATGTCGGGAGTGTGTCTACGGTTGCCGGAATGAGAGGCAAAGAGAATAAGTTGTTATTTCTTGGGGGAACAGACAAGATTCATACGTCCCAAATGGTGCTCTAACTCATTAGCGGCGGCCTGCAGGACATATTGAATCTCCCCGCTTGAGCCGCCTGTGACCCAGAGGGTGATGTCGTCTACGTGAAGAGAGAAATGCAGCACTGGTATGGTCTTAAGGGCGCGTGAAAGGTGTAGCATGGTGAGATTGAGGAGCAGGGGAAATAGCACGGACCCCTGGGGCGTGCCAAAGCTGTCCAGGTGATAGGTAGGGGATTGCTCCGCGCCAATAAATATTGTCGTGGTGGTACATTGCTCCAACTCCACCGATAATGTCCATCCCCAATAACGTTTGGCTGCCTATGGCTGCTAGCGCAGAAGCCAGGATCTTCCGCTGTGATGCGTAAAGAGGGCAGTCGCAAAGCAGATGTTGGAGAGTCTCATACTTGGCAGCGTTTACAGTTCGGGCTGTCCGAACGGCCGATAAGATATGCATAGCGACGAGTCAAGGCGACGGCCCAGATGAATGCGATGAACCATGCTTGCTTGGCATCGCTTGACTTTAGCCGGGAGGCGAAAAGTCCTGCCAGAGTCTATTTCTCGCATTGCATAATGCAATGTATATATGAAAACTAATGCCGCAAATGAACTCAGAACCATCGTTGCTTGCTGATTACCTTCGGATGTGCGCATATTTTACTGTCAGAGAGGTGCAGACATGCGAACGAAACGCGCAACACGACGCTCATCTTGCATCTCTCTGCGCCGTCCTTGGGGACCCTGGCTGTGTTGCGATGAAAAGTAGCCCATAGGCCAATTATTGAAATAAATATTTTTTCCCAATTTTTTCATTTCATAGCATCCATGTAAAGCTCCCTAACCACTGGAACATCCCTACCACTCCTAAAAATCTATCTATCCTGCAGGCAGCAGCTTACGTTTTTGTTAACCTTCCTAAACCGTGAGACGTTATTTACAAGTTCGTCAAGGATATTCTGCGACTCCTGTTATTTCTAAACATGTATAAACGACTTGTCTTCTTGTCTTTTAGACTTTAAATGTGCGAGTCTGTACATGACAGCCCTACTGATGAGCATTATGAAACATCGTTCCAGCGCACAATTAAACACGAACGAGAAGAGAAGGAGAACACGAACGCTAAGTCCTGCGAACATCAAGTTCGTGAGAGCGTCGACGCCCACCTAAGGCGTCTGGAGAAGGCTGGGCTCCACGGAGAAGTCGTGGCCTCGGAGATAGAGAGACAGATTCGTGAGGTAAAATTTGGTGGGAGGCGGAAGCTGGAAAAAGACGCACGCCCGCCACAGCGCCCTGTCGTAGTGCCCTACTGGCACCAGTGCCCTACTGGCACCGCCTCAAGAAGGTTGGCGACAGGTGCGGGGTGCGTGTAGTGTTTTCAGCACCGGACAAGCTGGGAAGAATGTGTCGCCTAGTGAATTAAACCAAGAAGAAGCCAGCCTGCAAAATAAAGCATACCAAAGCCCTCGTTGAATGTGACGTCGGTGTGGTGTACAGTATTCCCCACTCCTGTGGGAAATGCTATATTGGCCAAACCGGGCGCTGTCTCAATGAACGCTTGCTAGAGCATCGCAGGAATGCTACTTCACTAAGTGGCGCTAGGTCATTTAGCCGACCACATTCGCCGTTGCTCGCACAAGTCAGCATGCAGAGCTTTTTTCTAAGGAACACGTGTGTTGCGCAAATTTAGCACTCAGAAAAACCGGGAAATTTTTGAAGCTCTTTGTATCTCTAATGAAAAAGATTACTGCGTCAGTGCTCCTTCTGTTGTGCTCGGGAAAAAAAGAACTTGATTATCTCAGGGCAAACGTGTGTGTCGCATCAGCAAGGTAGGGCGGGAGATGTGCCAGATTGTACCTGAGTGATGTGTAAAAATTGAATTTTTTAATTTTGCTAATCGACGCCTCTGATGATTGTGGCCTGGACCAAGGAAATATTTTTGGGCGGTCCGAAAAAAAAAACGGCATTCGTGTTGTCCTTCTCTTCTCGGCCGTGTTTAATTGTGCGCTGTAACAAGGTTTCATAATGCTAATCACAAGCAACTAGCCAAGCTGTCCGCACTCACCTATTGATGAGCAACGTTTTTTAAACCTGCCAGAGCGGGTCGCTGGGTGAAAACTGCGTGCAACAAAACACGTTATAGCAGCGTCGCTTTCATCTTTGCAGCCGTCGATTCCAGGCGCCTTGTTTTGGTATTTTTGTGCAGAAAAAAAGTAGCCATTCCTCGACCGTGCCTGTGTCGTGCGCACAGATGGCGTCGTTGTCGGCCCACGCATGACGCAAATGGAGCTAAATTTCGCCTCGCGCGTGGCGTTCAGAGGCGTATCTCCGCAGTACGTTTGTCCATCCAAGCAGCAATGGTCGCGTTTGAGAGACCGTGCTATGCTATACATAGTTTGCAAGCGCGTCACTTCCGGTCTGCTCCGCGCGACTGTCTGCCATTGCTGGGTACCTGCGGCGTACCCGGCAGCTCGCGCTGCATATATTGTTGATCCGTGTCCACCTGCGCAACTTTTTGGTTGCCGCACAAGAAAGTAACACTGCCAAGAAGCCGAACTACGCAAAACCAGGCATATATATTGTGACGGGGCGTCAAATAGGTGAAAAGCGAAGCCCGGTATATATACAGAGAGGAGTGGTGGCGTGGAGCAGAGGTAGAACACCGGCTTCTAATGTGAAGGTGCTAAGTTCGAATCCTCCTCCAGTCCACTAAATTTTCAGGCATGGAGTGCGCTTGACACCGGCAAAAAAAATTATCGCCGAGAGCTAGTGGGGCTATTCGAGTCCAGATGCAACCAAATTAGGAAGGAAGGCCCACTAAGATTCAACAAAGTCAGTCCCTCACCAGAACAGGAATTGGCCTCCCTGGTGCTGTATTTGGCCAATACCTCCCTCATGACTCCTACCAGGCGCAACTTGGAATTACCTAGCGCAAGAAATGGGTAATTGGAGATCGCAGGAAGAGGCCTTCGTCTGCAGTGAACATAAATATCGGCTGATGATGATATACAGAAATGGCCAAGATGGCTGAACACGCGCAACTTCCCGCCGATCGTCGTCTGCTTCGTTAGTTCAAAGAGGCGGCTCGTAACATCTAAACACTTGGGCGGGGGGATGAATTTATGTATGGTCGTGTATTTGGAGGCAATGCGTGCAGCCACAGAACACCTGGAGCGGTGTACGACCGTCCATGGAGCCGAATGGCTTCAGGCGCTGTTAACTTATGCTATGTTGAAAAGCCTCCGTACTCACTCTGGTTAGTTCGCAAGTATCGTCTGCAGGTCTAGTTAGCACTAGGTGACACTTCACGACAAAGGCTTATTTTTCAAACTTTTTAATATTACTTATTGTCTTTTAACTAATATATTGAAAAACACAAAAATATGCTTGAAGTTGGGGTCTTGAAATATTTGCTGCACATAGATATTGAAAAAATGTGCTGCGATGTCGAAGTTAGCGCACATTTCTTGCTGAAAAATTACGGGAGATGCTCATAATTTTCTAAAAGTGTGAAGGCGAAAGCCTAGTTGGACATATACATGTCTACACTTTTTACCAAAAGTGACAACAGGACAGCTCGAACGCATAGTGCTGTCGGAAAAAAAAGCAAATGCGGCTAGCCCGGAAACCGGGATAAATCGCAATCATTACCACAGCCCGAATGACTCCTTTTCAGATTTAAGCAATGAATTGAGTGCTGGGGTAGCACAATAAACTTAAAAAAAAAGAAAGAAGCGAGATGACCTAAATGGCATGAGCGTCGTGTGGTCTCGTTTTCTTCGTCCCTTGCGCTGCCCCTGACGACAAATCAAACCAGTGCACAAATTTTCTGCTCGTCAAAAAAAAAAAGAAAGAAGCGAGATGACCTAAATGGCATGAGCGTCGTGTGGTCTCGTTTTCTTCGTCCCTTGCGCTGCCCCTGACGACAAATCAAAACCAGTGCACAAATTTTCTGCTCGTCAAAAAAAAAAAAAAAGAAAAAAGAAAGAAAGATCGACTGCCTCAAGTCCAGCCACTGCAGGCATGACCAAACACACGGTAAGTATGGAATGTCGCCGAATGCTTACATTTTTGGGGCTGCCTTGTGCTCCGTGAAACAAAATATTAATTTCGACATATAACAACGCACAAAAACGGCACCGCCACCACCAGTGTTGTATTTTCCCAGCCCATCCCTTGTCCACCGCAGCGCATAAAAACGCAAATAAGTGCAATAAACGAGCTACCAATCGACCAGCTTGTGTTTCACAGGGCGCGCGCACACACACACACACACACACACACACACACACACACACACACACACACACACACACACACACACACACACACACACACACACACACACACACACACACACACACACACACACACACGCACCACGCACACGCACACGCACACGCACGCACACGCACACGCACGCACGCACACACACACACACACACACACCACACACACACCACACACACACACACACACACAAAAACAAAAAAAAAAAAAACAGAAGGATTGCACACGCATGATTGAACTTGTGTGACATACAGGGCCATCTGTGGATTCGGAGCAACGAGGCAAGACTGTTATTACTGGCGCACACACAAGAACTTGCTTTCATTGATTTCCCCGAAGATGGTGACAAGACCCGCCGGCAGGAGCTTCACTGATATGTTCCTCACCCAAAATAATTGTTAAGCCACAGTGATTTGCAGGCCTTTCTTTCTTGCAGACGGACGCAGGTGGCAGTAAGCGCCAGGTAATTGAAATAATATCCACGTACATCGTGGCTGCCAGTGCCTCGGGGTCTGAAGTCGCATTCGCACCGACGCGCAGTTTGTACGAGTCCACGCCGTCGCACATTTGGGCATTTGCTTTACGGTGAGCCCGCGTTGGCCGGAAAAACCTGTCCATGTACGAAGGGCGAAATTCGGGGCTTCTAACTTTTACCATCGCGCAGCTCCTTGGACCATAAACGTGCGGCGCATATGCGTCGAAGCGAACGGCGAACATAGAGCGGCGCACAGGCGAGGTACCCAGCAATGGCGGACGGTCAGTTCAGACGACGGATGTGACGTCACGTGAAAACTATGTATAGTAGGTATAATTTATGAAACTTAAACTGGTGCTCATCAGGAGTTATAAGGCCTATAAGTATGCAGTTTGTTGCAGAGATTTCCCGCTTGCTCGACTACGACCCCTCCGCGTTCGACACGTACGGCCCAGAAATGACGTAAAATGGTTCGGGCAGCAAGACGAAGGGATATCCTACTCATATGACCACGGTGTAAAGTATCTGTCTCCGTTGGCAGCGCAAGCGCATGAGCCCCCATCAGCTGCAAGTGCGGCGGGGTCGAGCTGCGCATCGAAGTCTCTTGCGCCGCCAGTAGTGGTGTGATTTGGTTACCCTAGTAGCCAAACGCCCTATGGGAAACAAACGGGTACACGGCGAAGAGGGAGCGAGCATGATTGAAAAGTTAGACTGTAGACGCCTACTGGTTGTGACGTAAGTTGGGCACGTAAGCTTTCCAATGAGGTAATAAATAAAACTTGTGTATTTGGTTACGCCATTTCAGTACCTGCAAATAATATTTGACGCTCTTTAATTCACGAAGCGTGAAGTCTGTTTTTCTTCCTTGTCCTTACGGCAATGGCCATCTGTTTAGCTTGTCCGGCCCCGTAAGCTTTCTTGGAGTCATTGTTGAAACTTATGTTAAGTTTAAAAACGCTTCTCTCCTGGCTGCAGAAATATTTCTACGCTTGAGTCGCCAGTTACCTTTGCGCCCAGTCGCAAGATACGCATTTAGTGCGGCAGCTAAACGTCGCCTCCCCTCCCTCCCTCCCTCCCTCCCTCCCTCCTATCCCCCCACGGCCTTTCGCACTACCGGAGAAGTCGTGTTTGCTCTCTGCCGTGCGTTCGCTCTCCGTGAAAGCGCGCGTAACGCGCTTTCACTCGCACATACAGCATACGGCGCGCGGCGACGAGTTTATTTTCGTTGGACTTTATACGGAACCTCACGGCGACGACGACGACAGGATTGCGCTTGGAGTGTCCATATAATTGCTATCGCAATAATAATAATAATAATAATAATAATAATAATAATAATAATAATAATAATAATAATAATAATAATTCCCGCTATTACAAACGTGCCTTACAACTGACACACTGAAGGTATTTTCACCAAGTACAACATACCGAAACGACATTATCTCTACAAACGAATTCTCTTACACTACTACGTCCATCTAAAAAATAGAAGCAACTTAATAACAAACATAGCAAACTTAAAATAGAGTACATCCACATATGACACGCACAGACAGGAAAAATGGCCTCATCCCTGTTTCGAGAAAAAATTACGATCAATGAATGGTCGCGAACACCTTGCCACGGCTACTAAATTCCTATCTATAAATTCCTATATAATTCCTATTTATAGAAGCCTAGCATTGACATCCATACCTTGACACCATGGGAGCTCATCTGTCTTGCGAAAGCTATAATTTAAATCACCGTGGTTCAGTGAAACCAGCGTGTATTTACCGCGTGACCAAGTGTATCCCTTTAACGATGTAACCCATTGTTCGTTTTTCATTTCTGAAAGTGTTCTTTTCCACTGGTCTGCCAATATGTAGAGGGGCATGGGACCACTCTAGCTGCCAACAAGTAGCATTTACATTGGCCCCTTCCATTTGCTTTTAAGTGGCCCCAAATAAAATGAAATGAAAATGAAATGAAGCGTGGGAACAGCGCAAGAAACGAGGACCGAGACACCGCACGAGCACAGCGTGTTCTCGCAGTCATCGGTTCTTGCGCTGTACCCACACTTTCTCAGAACCAACTCGCTGAACATCGCATTCTGTTAGGCAGTGCGAATTCATGACTATAAACATTGGACAGATTCACACTCCTTTTAATAGTGCCTTCCTTTAGCTCAATTTGACTCAAGCCCCACAAGAGGTTCTTTCGTACACACAAGTGAACCTTTCGCGATTGCGTTGCCCATCCGATATTCGCACGTGCATTGGCTAGCCACGGCCTTTGAACAAATTCCGGCAGCACGTGGCTTCCAGCCAAGGTGCTGACGGATCCGGCGCTGCTGTTCTGCACCTGATTCAACTTAGTAATCTTAAAGGGCAACTCCGGCGATTTTTCGATGTCAACGGATGTCGATGAAATTCGCTGGGTCTGTTCCTCTGAATACCTCCGCCATGTCCTAAAAAAAGCAGGCTTGTGAGTTGCACAGATTTTTTACAAATGAATTTAATTTATTGCCTCGAGCACCCTACATTACCTCCTCCTCAGTTATAGGCCACATTGTGTATGACGTCAGGAATAGTCCACGCAGAGCATGCCGGGATCATGCAGACGACAGCGACGAGAGCGTGCAGGAGTCGACGATCGTGAGCTAGTGCTTGGCGTGAGATGTTGCTGTCGCGAGAAGTTGCATTCCTGTGGATGGGCAAGTGATGCGGGGTGGCAAGCGGTGTTGCGTTGTTGGCTGCACGAACTTCAGCCCTCGCCATCGGCAAACACAGTTTGAGCCGATGCCGATCGCGTTCAGCCGAGGTTAAGCCTATCACACTGGCCGAGTTCGTGCGTCTGCTGCTGGCGGACCAGACCCACTGATATGAAGCTAATTAAGCTATTAGGACGAGGAAAGCTGCTTCTGTACAGTTTTGACCATACGGATTTGAAATAAACCATTCCTCATTTCGTACAGTGCACACGCAAAAAGGTAGAAGCGACCACACGACGCGCAATCAACATCCGTATACGTTGCCGTTCTCGAATGCGGCCAGTCGCATGCACTCGCCGGCGCTTCCCTAAATGAAATGTGACTACGCAAATCCATGGGTGTATTATTGCCTATTGTTATGCTGACTAATTATTTAGCTTACGAGGTGCACTGTTTGCCTCGTATCCCAAATGGGCAGCAAGCGGAGGCCCTTTCGATACAGCATGCGTAAACAACCGTCTCGTTCAGCTGCCAACGATGTCATACTTCACGACATCGGCGTTTCTGCGAGAAAGCTATACATTCTCTAAATGAACGATCATACGTGCAATGTCCTAATCTGTCTACTTTACGGAACACTAATTGTGTGCATGAAGAGAATACGAAGAATGATAAGCAGGCTGCACAACGCTTTGACTACGGTGTCCCGCTCGCTGTTTCCGAAGGTGTGTGGTCGCACGTATCAGCGCGACCCAGAGTGATGTAACGGTGCTTACATCCACAAAATGTACGTGTTTTGATATGTTCTTACATTAATTGATGTCACCGATGAGCGGCTATCTCAAGCGAACGATGTACGAGTGGTCGCTGTACCTGCAGATGTAAACAAATGCACCGGTCGGTGCTTTGGACTGTCAGCGGCGTTCTTGTGGGATACAAATACGGAAAGTCGTGCTCCACATTTTACAGTGAGCATGCGAAGCGGTTCCCTGAGAGGGGTAAAACACCTAAAATAGCAAGCAGCGTGTATATCAGTGGTTAGGGCTACCCTTGGTCTTCATGTCGCAGCGCGATATGTTGCGCATGGGTGCTGGCTCTAGTGGTGGAGGACGGCGATTCGTGGCTATTGAATTCGTCTGAATCATAACTGTCACTGTTTGACAGATCCGAATAGGTGGTGCAGCTTGCAATGTAACCCGAAGGTCCCCGAAAGTCCGGCGCCGTCACGAATAGCGTCTGCTCAACGAATAGCGTCTGCTCTTCGCCGGTTTCGTTCGCCCCGCGGGCGAGACCGGCATGCGTTGCGCGCCTTCCCCGCCGGGGATACATTCGTGACGTCACACGCAGAGGTTCGCTCGGCTGCTTGCTCAGGTATCGGTTTCGTTTTTGCGCTTTTCTGCTTATTTAAAATTATTTTCGAATTTGCGGAACAATTCTCCTATCAGGTGCGTCACAGGAGGGTCTCGGGAAGCTAAATATTTTATTACCTCGACATGGTAAAAAAATCGCCGGAGTTGCCCTTTAAGTCACTATTCGGGTCAAGCTATCGCCTACTCTCGAACGACAACACCCGCTGTCGCATGCTTTCGCACTGTCTTGGCATTGGAAGCTGCCGTTTACATCTTGGCGTTCACACTCCGAGTCGCACTAATCTTTAAACATGTCTATGTCCGAGCGTATTTTGAGGCACTCATTTTGCGTCAAGGTGCTAAATGTTTCCTTGAATATAGTTCGTGAATAACGGCGTAGAATTTTTTCGGTAACGGTATATATATATATATATATATATATATATATATATATATATATATATATATATATATGATCGTACTTATTTGCACTTGTTTATATAATTGTTGTGACGTGAACTTCTGCCATGTGTAAAATGTTGCATTGAAATGATGTGACCCCTTTTTGCGTGTTTTCCAGTCAAAGAACAATTGCTGTTATGGTCAAATGATGCAAAGATGGCACCTACAGTTCAGGAGTAGTTGTGATGTACCATACGCAGCCGCCACCTACTTGCGATGTAACGCATTGAATGTTCTTTAAATGTGACGACAAAACTTTCATGTGTGCGATGACGTGATGGCTGTGGCAAGAGCTATGTTAAACTGTCGAATGAGGCTCTTCCTAAATCTAGCGGAAGGCTAAGTTTGATAGTAATAATGCATTACTTGGTGGCCCGAAGCTTCCTCTGTGCATTTTAAATAAAATGTTTCAGACAGACAGACAGCATTACTCGGTAATAACTCGAGGAAACCAATGTATTGAGTTCATATACCCCGAGTTGCATACATGCTAGTGATCGTGTAGAATACGTGACATTTTTTGAAGCTGTCAGCGTGACAAGAAAAACATTTTGAGAAGGTGACAGCAAGTGCACTTGGGCGAGCAACATTTAGTGGACGGCCTCTCTGAAGCGATATGCGTGAAGGTGGTAGAATGGAAGGCTCGTGGCGAAGTGAACTGGTGTAGGACGTCTGGAATAATGATAAGCTCGTGATTCGGCGGCGATTTGAGAGAGTGTTTATAAACTCATGCAGGGAGCAGTATGCGTCAGCGCACCACCTGTCAATGCTTTTGACAAGAGATTAGGTATGTTTACCATTAGAACGTTATGACAACGAGCTCCATTCCGGCATCTGTTCACTCGGTACCTTGGTCTTTTTTTCTTCCTTTTCCTTTTATTTTGTTGCTTGGATTCTTACACCATACGATTTCTGTTGTAGAGTTTTACATTTTATTCTTGCTGTCTTTGAATATACTGTCAACTTCAAGGGGATCATAGCTACTGGCCACATATAATGAGCTAATACGATTGGGAATATGACATTTCTTGTGTTGTTAGTTGTTTTCCATTCTACACCTCTTAAATCATCATATTTTTGCCACGTGCGATCTCACCCACTGATTATATTGATTTCAGTTTGTTTTCTTGCCTGCTGGGCGAGCAAATTACAGATAGCTTCGGGCCTTTGTGCTGTACGCCTTATAAATACTATACCACTCGTGTATCACGGCCAAGCAGGTAAACAAGAGAACACAGAATCCGCAGTATTGGGCGATTGGTAAAGAGGAAGAGAAAAAATGGCGTAATGAAGAGTACTTTCTGTTTACTATTTGGGGGCTCGTTAATAATCGGGTACTAGTAAACGCATCTGTCCAGTCCGTGTCACTTGTCCCGTGCGTCTGCGCTGTTCGCCAGGTTGAGATATTCCGCGACCTCAACTTCACACATGATACTAACAGCTAACTCTCGCACATTCTAACTTCGTCCATGTTACTGCGACAGCGGTTAAAGGCTCGGTTAAAGGCTCGGAGGATGAAGTTAGGAAATTTGCAGGCGCAAGTTGGAACCAGCTAGCGCAAGACAGGGGTAATTGGAGATCACAGGGAGAGACCTTCGTCCTGCAGTGGACATAAATATAGGCTGGTGATGATGATGATGATGATTTCATAATTTCTTCTTATTTATTTTAACTGTGCCGGTCACTTCTTGGCCAGTCCACCGTTATGGGTGCGTGCCATACTGTGGAAATAATCATCATCATTAAAACGCGTACACACTTCGTGGCCGAGCTTTCGTTGTGGGCATGTGCCATACTATGGAACACATAATCATCGTCAACATGCGGTGATCATCTCAAAGAGCTAGTTTACATGGGCACGTGAGGAGTGTACGAGCACTTGCGAACTTAATTTTTTTTATTGATGGTGGTGTGTGTGTTTAAAGAAAGCCACTCGAACGGGATATCGCTGTCATTGCGAGTGCATTGCACTGCAGTTGTGCAGGAGATTTAGAAAAAAAAAAACAGACAAGAAAAAAGTAGTTGTAGTTAGATCATGGGACTGAGTCGCAGGGGGGGGGGGGGGGGAGAGGATAGGGGGTTCGAATCCCGCAGCCGAACGCGCTTGTATTTTTTCATAATTTGACTGGGAATCTACACGGCAAAGGAGAGAGGAGGAATAAACTTTTATTGTAGAACCAGCACTTTATGATGGCCGGGCCTAAGCCTCCCATGAGGGGACGTCGATGGCTTGCCTCGCCGCCGCCTCACGGGCGTGCTGGGTCGCAAAGAAATCGTCGATTTAATAGCGGTTATGGTTAGTCGACTTCTCGAATTTAGTTATTCACGTGATTTGTTTGTGATTTTGCTGATTTATTGAGTCAAAGATAGCTATGACCCTTAAAAAGAGCATCAGCCTAATTATTCTGTTCAGATGATAGTACAATCTCCGACTGCGTGAAATTAATGTCCTTTCATTGACAGTCAGCCTGGATAGTTCAGGAGTTAGCCATCCAACAGCTATCACAGCATTTGAAGCCGCAGTGACGTATAAGCGATCAGTTTCTACAGGCTACGTACGCACATATCGTCACGTGAGCCCCACCTGTGTTGACGAAAGCATATCCGTGTGTGTTGACAAAGGAATCGCTGTTGCAGCCGGCTTTCCCGCAGCGCAGATCTTTACGATGAGTACTTGGCGAGACTCCATTACCACATGACCTTTAAAGTCAATGCGAGACAAAAATAAGCCCGGCACGACGGTGACCAAGGCGTCAGGTGAGGGCCAACATAGCGGCCAAGAAAACAACGTTTAGTCACCACTGTTGAAGAGTGAAGGTCGCCCTCGTGACGCTGAAATCACCAGCCCCGAGCTACTGATTTGTGTTGATCTTGTCCGTTTATGCGCAGACACATTTGTTTGCGATTTGCACTTACTTCCCCAGAATCAACCACGAGTAACACAACACTTTTTGATGGAAGGGTAAAAGCCAGAAGTTTTTACATTTGAATGAGTTAATGAATTAGCACGAAAATGTGTGCAATTCAACGGCAAGACTTATTAACTAACACTATAGTGTCCCGTGTTATTTCATAATTGGAAAGTGCCTTCTTGTGAAATGAGATCTCGATAGACGTCGTGGCTCGAGGTAATGCGTAATAATTTTTGTGTGCATGAAAATTGAGTTAATAAGCGCTCTTGTATTTTTCCGTGGTGTACCCAAGTTTGCATGGAATTCCCAATATTTTAAACCAACAATATACTACAAGCTTAACCCGAGGACTGCTATTCGATGCTGATTACGGGCAATTTCCAGTGTGTAGACTTGTGATTGGCCACATCTATGGTGTCACAGCCAATGCTATGATGGAATGGAAGATCATTGTGCCTTTCCGAATGCGCAAACGAAATAAGAGAACGCTTTTTCATTGGATTTATTCATTTTTAGAACAAATTTATATTTTTCATGTAAGTGAAATAGAGTGGCCGCAGGCATGTCGCTTTTAACCTCTCCGGTTAAGCTCCATGCATTCCACTCAATCCTGCCTATCTAAGCTATTGTTATCCTTGTGCTAACTTCACGACTAATGAATCATTAATGAGTGCTCCATTTAGTTTACAAATGAGAACATTTGCGATACTCTGGTGCTCATCAACATCACCAGAATACGAAAAAGCTCGTGTCACCTGCGTAAATATTATTGTACTGCATTTTGATGTTTGCGATATCCTTAATGAACGTACGCCTATTAAACAAGAACAGTCCTAATACACTTACCTGTTGAAGATTTTCTCTTAAATTGAACATGATTCATTCTCATGCATAAAGGCAGACAAGACTGAAATCAATTCCAAGGATACCATTACACTCTATTTATAAGAACAGTGATTCATTCGCACAAAAGGAAAGTTCTTGAAAGATCATCGAAAAATGCCCACACCTAACTTTAAATCTTCAATATAGTCGTAATTTTTTGTTTTGTTATAGTAATGTAAGTTATTGCAGCACTATTTTTGAATTATTCGAGCCTCGAAAGTGTGAAAAAAGATTTGGGGAAACAAAGTAAAAACTGCAGAGGTTAATTATTCCGCGCTATAAAGCAACTTAGACAGAAATAGGTTGACAGCTGGACTGTTTTTTTTTCACGTAATATGTATAATTGTTTTGTATGTCTTCGCTTTGTTGATTACTTGAAGGAACATCCAGCGCGCAATGCAGAAAGATAGAAAAAAAAAGCAATTCACATGCAGGCATACATGGTGTTCAAAATTAAGTTTTACGGAATTTTGAGAAATCGCCTGTGGCAGGTAGGATAATTGTTATCATTGAGCTGGGATTATTCGATGAGGCGGACATTGGTAGCACAAAAAAATCGGAACAAATATTCAAGTAATTAACAAAAATTGTCTAATACCCTTCTAAGTTAATTACTTTACGACACATATTGCAATTTACGAATTGTAGCCGGTGAGCTTGCAAGACGCATCCACTTGAAATGAATTTCCAGCATGGCACCAGTTGCGAGATATATTTCCCAAAGTGTGGGATAAAATACAGGGACGTTCCAGTTACTTTTGTGTTTCAATGTATAAAAACAGCATTTTGGCAAAAAAGTAAGCGGAACAACAGTGCATTTTTACGGCGAGTTTGATGGCGCACATCTCCGAACTGGTGTCATTCTGGAAATTCATTCCAAGTGGATACGCGTGACACGCTCACCGACTACAATTCGTAAATTGCGATATGTGTCGCTAAAGTAATTAATTATGAAGTTCATTATTGAATTTTCGTATTAAGTTGAATATGTGTGTCGATTTCTCGTGCTAATGATGCCTGCCTCATCGAATAACCCAGCTCAACGATAAGAATTATGCTACCTGCCACAGGCGATTTCCTGAAAATTCCGTAAAGCTTAATTTTCAACACCCGGTATAGCTTCAAACAACTTTGCCAGGAAAACACGTCCTTGCTTCCTCCCTCTCTCTCCCCCTCTCTCTCTAAGCATGCATTGTACGCTCTGCGGGAGCCTAATGCGAGAGAGTGCGTTCTTGAAGTGGCTATAGAATAGCACGGTCGTGCATAAGTATCCTCGTACGAAGGTTGCCTTCATCGACAACGGACTGAATTCGCCCACTCTGGCACTTACGCATTGACGGCGTGTGGCGCATACTTAACCCCGGTACCACCTACTATATATGTTCCTAATCAAAGGATGGCAAGTTGCCATTCCTGTTTTAAAGAACTCACCTACTCAAAAAAATTTTTTTTGTTACCTTTGTTAAGCTGACTGCGTTTATCACTTCACCGAGATAAGGGGAACGAGAATTTCACATTCATGATAGTCCTCGCAGAGGGGGATATAAAATATGCACGAAATGATAAACAGAAGTGGAACATAGAAAGATTAATCGGCGGTTCACTCTACGGTTACGTTTTTCTTTTTTTCAGCGATAATTTGCGTCTACCCAGCTACTAATAAACGAATGGGCCTCGTTATCGACTTTCATTGGCACGAGATATCGAAACAGCTTTTCGAACCAATTTCGCATATGTTTAGCAATGGCGACCCAGATAGGGTGTCGCGAATCGCACTAGAATCTCTACTGAGTGCTAGATCGGTTGGGGCGAGAATAAGTGTCGGCCGAGCTGCGAACAGACGCCTTCGCGCGAGTGTATCGCATGATTCGACTTCATGGTCGCGAATGCCGCTCTTTTCAGCCCGCGAAGTAAGCGAACATTGTGCTCGTTTTAAAAGCCACCGAAGGCGGTGACCGCTGAATGCCCAATGCGCGATTTGAAAGTACCGTCGGTTCTTATCCGAAATCTCCTCTACATCGGAACGGCAGCAGCAGCAGCTCCTTGCGCGCTGTAAGCAATACGCATGGTCGCCGCCGCTGGAGGACATTGCCGCTACAGCTTGAAAGCCGTTAACTTTTTATAAAGTGAAATAACAAGAAGACGGCAAAAAGGAATAAAAAAAAAAGAAAAAGCTGAAAGCACGTGAGGGGCACTTGGCGGACTTAAGTGGCACATTGCGTGGCAACATCTGTGTAGACGCCGGCTTTGACAAAAGGGCGCGTTTTCGCGCAGCGTTCACGTACACGTAACGCTTTTGAGTTTCTAATGACAAATGGCAAAATCGAGGTATTTTACGGCACTCGAGGATACGTTTGTAGGATCTAGGAACTCGACATCGGCGGTGAAAAGTGAAACACGTCCTGACACACGGATGACAAATGGCTAAAAAAGAAACAAAAACAGTAATAGCTATAGCGGGTTGCAAAACATCAGTCGCCTTCAACAAATAGCCGTTAGGACTTGGCGAGTGTTCGCGCATGGTGTATTCGGAAAGGCGCCTACGATACATGATTGATTGCGTCCGGAACGCACGAGTTTGCGTCATACGGAAACGAGTGCCATGTCGAGGAAAATGCGAACTAGCGTAGGCGATAAAAAAGTGAAATAGTGCGATTACTGGTTGCACAAGCTGAAATGCACTGCCTTTTTTTTTTATTCGAGTTTTTGTTTCTTTTTCGCCCTCCTCCTGCTAGCGTCGTGATATTGTAAGCGGGGGCACAAGGAGATCGAGGCATGGTTACGCGGAGAGAAAGAGGAAACAGAAAAGAAATGTGCGCAACACATTTGCATCAGTCAGTTAACCAGAGTTCTCTAACAGCCTTTTAGCGTGACACTAAAAATCTCACCATAGCTATCGTCATAACTGTAAACGACAAGTGACGACAGCAGTAGCCTCACAGCACCATGTCAGTACTTACACATGGACTGAAATTAACGAGCTGGTCTTTCAGTGCACCTTAATTTACTGCGCGTTTCACTGAAGGCGAAGAAATGTTTTTAGCGATACAACCATCAGTTTGTTTGCAAATGAGCGCTACGTCAGTGCCTGCAAACGCCTGCTTTTTTTTTACTGAGTCGGGCAAGGTTACTGGTCTTCGCAGTGTTTGCTAATGACTTGAATACAAGGAAGAGGTAGCGTTGATAATACCAAACGACTTATTGCGGAAGCGGATAGGAGGAGGGACAAATGGCTTCCAAAAGTAAAGCAGTAAAATAAAAGTAAAGCAGGCTCTTTCATGTCCCCAATGCTGTTCAATTTGGTCATGCTCGGATTAGCACAGCAACTACAGAAGCTCGACGGCATAGAACATGCCATCCATGCCGACGACATTACCATCTGGACCACAACGGGTGTCGACGGGCAGATTGAAACCGCTCTGCAAGACGCCATCGATGCCGTCGAAAGTTATCTCCAAGGCACGGGACTCGGATATTCCCCCGACAAGTCAGAGCTCCTCCTATACCGCCCCACGCTCCGTGGACGCCCGCCACTAGGCTCTACGCACTAACGACACTACGAGGAAATCGAACTCCACATGAGGGATGGTGGAACCATACCCGTGGTCTCCACCATCCGGGTCCTCGGCATGACCATCGAAGCCAACGGCGCCAACTCAACGGCTATATCCAAGATCCTCCGATAGACTGGCCAATACGTCGCGGCTGCTGAAACGGGTGACCAACCGGTGACAGGGCATGAAGGAAGAAAGCCTCATCCGCTTTGTTCACTCGTTCACCATCTGTCACATCACGTACGTCGCCGCCTTCAATAATTGGTACAAAGCAGAAAAGACTAAATTGGACATCATTATACGCGGCGCCTACAAGCTAGCCTTAGGACTGCCAAAAAACACCAGCACGGAACTTCTGCTCCAATTAGGATTCCATAACACCCTCAACGAATTAATCGAATCACAGCGTCGGTCTCATCTGGAGCGTCTCACCCTCACAGAAACGGGCCGGCACATTCTAACTAAACTCGGCATCACCTACCACGGCCAACATGGAGACAAATACCAAATTCCACGCGACGTACAGACTTGGCTACATGCCGACCCTATCCCCAAAAACATGCACCCGGACTAGAATAAAGAACGTCGGAAGGCAAGGGCTGCCTCCCTTATTAAAGCCTATGGCGACACCATGGGCGTCACCTTCGTCGATGCAGCTGAATATCAACAGGGGCACCGCTTTGCAGCGGCTACCACAGTAGGCGGCACGCTCAAACATGCCGCCAGCATCGTAACCCAAAACGCCGAGACGGCCGTGGAATTGGTCATCGCCCTGACCACCCGCGATCCCGACTGCCACACCATCGTGAGCGATTCCCGCACGGCAATCAACAATTACATCATAGGTCGTATTTCATAACAAGCACTACGCTTCCTACACCAAGCCCCTCACTCACCTGAAAACCAAATCAATCTCGTCTGGTTCCCAGCGCACGCCGGCGACGTACATCCGCACCTCACCCACCTCAACGAGGTCGCTCACTCCGAAGCACGAGGCCTTGTCAACCGTGCCAGAGACAGCGCAGGTGTACCCGCGGAACACGATCGCATCACCAGTTACAACGACCTTACGAAATCATTCTATCTCGAAAGAAGAACCTTCCCCATCCCTCATCACAAGCTAAACAGAGCCCCCACAGGCAACCATCCTTCACTTGTAACAGACAAAACCGTACCCCTCACCAACACGTTACCACAGGATCTACCCAGACATCTACCCTAGTAACACTTGCAAGATCTGTGACACTCAGGTAGCATCGCTTACCCAAATGCTATGAGAATGTAAAGACCAATATCCGACAAATAATGCCGTGGCCCTCTCGTCGAGATGGTACGCCGCCCTGCGCAGCTCCCACCTCGACGACCAACTCTGGGCTACCCAGCAAGCCTGCGAGGCGGCGAAGAGGCAAGACCTCGACGTCCCCACGTGGCAGGCCTAGGCCCAGCCAACTAAAATGCTGGTTTCAATAAAAGTTTGTTCCTCCTCCTTGATCACGTTATCTCACTACTGAATTATCTGAAACCTGATACACCAAGCACACTTTTGAACTTTTTACGGATGTTCCTTTAGTAATGGCTTCAGTGCATATGAGCTGTCTAATACGTCAAACTGAACGTCGCGGTCAGAGAATGGTGAAGAGTGTTACACTGAAGTATTCTTCTTCCAGCGCTTAATCGGTCAGTGCTATTCAGTTGCATCTCTACCGCTCTCCTTATCAACACTGTTTCTTCCTCAATTACTGAATCTGGCAGTGAGTTATTCCTATTTATTCAGTCATTTAATTTTGCCACCGTCCTCGCGTCACTATTCACACGATATCAGCATCGCTAGTAGTGAGTGCTACCTTACGTGGACCGCAATTTGCTGCAGCATTTCACATTGGCAAGGTTAAATGCTGCCCCTTATGTACAGTAGGCTCCTCCTTTCAACAACGTCAAAGTCATCCTTTTTACACTAGGTGGGGCGTCTGCGCAGAATTGTAGACGTTATGAACTATCTGGCATCCCTGGACTGCAGACACGCATTTGAAGACGTTCGTGAAGTCGTCGACGGAAGAGTCGGAGTGTTCAACTCTCCTGCCGGTGACCGACGCTGGAATATCTTTATTAAGTGCTGAGGGGAAGACCCCGGCGGGCACGCTCGGCCAGTTGCCTCTTGCAGCGGTGTAGCACGAGCAACACTCCGCCCGGAGACCGCAGGAGGCGTTCCTGGAAACCAATTAGGCGCAATTAGACACGGTCAGTGGGGCGGCACGACACCTTCGGTGAACCGCGCGGTGAACCACGAACTCGCCTTCCTTGGGAACGCTACTTGCAGGACGTTCGTGGAAAGAGTCTTTTGTACCTGTCGTTTTAATTGTAGGTGCGAGGGTGGCAGCGCAATAGGCAAGCAGCGTACTCGCATCAGACTGGTGGCGTGGAGGAGAGACAAGGGAGCCAGAGGTAAATAATGAGAATTACCAGCAAGGAGAAAGGGGCGTGTCTGAGAGATATCCTTCCGTGGTGTTCACTTGAACTAATTTACCGAAGGATAAAACTCATCATCACGTAGAATTGGCATTATGATACTCAATTTGACAATTTTCATTTACTATTCTCTCTTGACATGCGTAATTAGTCTGAGGCACATGCCTACCGAATGTTTTTGTCCAATCTGGTGACCGAGACGAACTGCCAATGAGAAGCAGAGGATATGGAATGATGATAAGTATGTACCTAGAGATGAAAAGAAACGATTTAGTGCACACAGTTATCATATAACTATGCAGAAATAAGAATTCGTAATAATATTAATTATACGCGTGACGTTACAAGAAAGGAAAACGGAGGTATAGATAAAAAGCGAAAATGAGGGTCCCTAATAATCTAGTTCGGAATATCAGAAAGAACCAGAGCTTGACAGGTATTGCTACACAAGCAGATAACCAGTGGTTTGTTGCAGCAGCATAATGAATGACGGACTGTTGAGAATTAGGAAATTCGCAGGCATAATAGGATGGTGTCAGCTGGCGCAAGAAAGGGGTAATTAGAGATTGCTGGAACATATAGGCGTTCGCCCTAGAGCGGTCACAAAATAGGCTGTTGATGATGATGACGACTGTAATTTGCTTATTATTATATTATGATGATTAATATTATCAGAGCTCCTCCACTGGAATAAATGAATCTTATCGCTTTGTTTTCAAGCGGGGTGATTATGTTGGCTTGTACAATTTCTTGTCCGCCACCGATTGGTCACTGGTCACAGATAAAACCAATATCGATGACCAAACAGATCAGTTTACTAAGCTTGTTTTGAGCAGTATGCACAAACACATACCTCAGTATAGTCCCAAACTCTCTAGGTATCCCCACTTGTTCTCAATCTGAACTTATCACTGCCCTAAAGTATAAAGATCGCGCGCACCGTAAATCCAGAAGTCCCGTGCTTAATAAGTGGAGAGAAGAATTCCGCTTTTTTCGAACTCTCTGCAAACGCCTTTATAAGCGGGATCATGACTCATATATTGCATTATTGGAGAAGAGCGCCTCCGACCGACCGGCGGGATTTTGGAAGTATATCCGCAAGCGCTCTGGTAATCGCGGAGAGTGTTTTCGCCTGCTCAACTCTAGAGGAGTAGAAGTCCAAGCAGTCGCGGATTGTTTTGCTGCCCATTTCTCTTTCTTATATAAACCTTGAGGTTTCAACGCTGGTGTCAGTCATCAGCACACAACGGCTCCTACATCTAGTCCTGTGTCGTTGATGAAAAGTTGATCAGCGAATGCCTTAGCGCTTGAAGTTCCC
>NC_051157.2:186947257-187031901 GCF_013339745.2 Dermacentor silvarum
GCTACATCCCAGAAGGCTATTGCTCCCTCTTCTCATTGTAAGATTCGTAGCGTAAGGCAGGCCAAATTTAAATATGAATTCCCTGTATGGAATTAGCATGAACCTTCATGCTATCGAACGTATGCATTACACTCGAGTCTGTCCAGAAAAACGGGCAGTAACATTAATTTACCTCTGACTATTCATTTATCATCAGTGTTAATAAACAAAAAGCATGCTGAGCTTCTATCGCTAGGTTTGCGTCGTGAAGTCACCTGACCTTGCACAAGTTCTACAATTCTACGCTCTAATATTCCATCATCAAGAGCTCGGCGCTTGTCATCACGTATAAGCCAAAAAGCACCCTGGCCTTCAGAACGTATAGTCAGCGTCCAAAGCTTTTGCACGCCTCAAGCTGAAAAAATATTAAATTTCTACGCCTGAGGCACGCATCGTGGCATTCGGATTTACAGCGTATACTAGTCTAGAGTAAAAAAAAAAGTATTGCATACTTTTACTGGCTGTGGGCGTAGCTGCGTTGAAAATGAACTTATTCGCAGAATCTCGGCCGAGTAAACTTTTGACGGTGACTGTGCCATTGAAAACCTGTATTTTCTTTATTCTGCACACATTTTAATGAATGGCCTTCCAGGCAATGTCATGCAATGCTTACACCTGGTTAATTTTCAGGACAGCCATCTCAGACATGATGTATTAAGTATAAGAACTGAACTACTATGTAGTACGTCATTATTATCATCAATGAGGTGTAATAAATATGTAAACAAATAAAGGATAATAACATTGCTATGAAATTTTACTTCAATTTCAGGACTACTTCAAAATTTCGCCTGTTCGTCTTGTGTACCTCCCTATGCTTTCTAGGAAACTGAAAGGGCGAAAATCAAGTGTGAAATTGACATGTCCTGTGGCACCATGGCAGAAGAGGGAAGGTTTGGCTTAGTAGGACCATGTGAAAGGTTCAGCTGCCATTGTGCTACTCACACACAAGGAACGACACTTTTGTATTTTATTTATAGGCAGTAGACAAATGATAAATGATGCTCAGTGCACGCTGGCGTGATCATGACAAACGACCGTACCGATATGGGTCATAAACGATTATAGTAAAAGAACATTTCTGCAAACCGTCACGGTCCTTTCTCATGTTTCTTCAATTATTCAAACATGTTAAATTTAGGGTAGGAGAATATTCGCCCATAATTACTAAAGAATTGCACCAGTAATCATATCATGGTGCTGTGACCTGATTCAGCAATAGAGTTAGTCAAGAACAGAAACAGCAGAATGATATATGGCAACTTTGGTAATTGTAGCCGAAAACAGTGTCTTCTTGCACAACTTTGTGGGCATAATTCAAAAAGGGTGTGGTCTGTGATTGGAGTCGTTCTCTATTTTTACACGATAGGCTACATTAACACGTCCCAGAGTCTTTTCGCATAATTTCCAATACTCCTCTGCGTAAGTTGTGGTAAAAGAGTAAAAGGATATGAAGACTTTTAGTATTTCTGGAATTTTGTGAAGGTATATGGGAATGGTTCAAATGATAGGACACGTGCGCTGCATATTGAGTGTAGAATGTTTATGTTTCGAGGTACTGGTTTGTACTAAGCAAACATGCTTGTGCAATAATTCGGATATCCTTCATTTGCACTGAAGGTCAGGTATAAGCAAAAATTCTGCTTGATATAACGCAAATACACTCTGTCAAATAGCTTCAACTGTACTCCTTTGTAAAAATACTACGTCTGGGGCTGCAGCCAACTTTTCTTCTTCTGTGTCTTTTAATTGCACAGACTGGACGCTATTTATTTTTGTGGGCACGTTTCAAGCCGCACAAGAGTCGCACAAACACGCCTTTCCCAAGGCGTAGCTGAAAAGGCAAAATATTTCTTAGTAATGTCTTCATAAATATTCACCTTAAGAAAGAAATGTACTTTCAAAACACGTTACCTGCGTTTATTTTCCAAAATACAATATACCTAAAGTGCAAAAGATGTTGGAAACACGTTCGCATGTTCTCGAAACTAGCCAGCCAATTTTTAGGAAGACGTTGGTACAGTAGAAAGAACTAAACAAGAACCGTAACCAAATGTCCGGCATTTCGGAATATGCCATCGGGTGGAAAACTGCCAAACTAAGGAGCGACAAAGTGATAGAAGAAGCGCGGCACAGCTGGCTTCGAACCTGTGAACTCACGATCGTGGTTATCAGTGATCTTGATCTGTGGTCGCTCAACACGCTCGGCTACTGCTTCGAAGCGCTGCTGTTAGCGAAAACTAGGCTTTTATATGTACCACAATAAATTCCGCGACCTTGTTATGAAAACTGCGATTTTGGAACGACTTCTTTGCCGTTTAAAGAGCTGCTGCTGCAACTAGCTGAAAGCTGATTCATTGAAGTTGATAAATCGTTGAAGTTGATAAATCCCCAGGAATACGTCAGTCAATGCAATAGGTTCATCGCAAATTGCTTTTTACTGGCCAAAAAAGCCTCCAAAATTTTGGCTTTTCAATAGACTCCCATAATTGAAACTTCGCCCGCAATTTGGAACGAGTTTTCTGCCGTAAGTAATGGTACCACTTGCATGTTATTTCGGGCTAAGCGCCAAGAGCCTATTTCCACGGGAATATTTTAAAACATGGCTTCTATGATTAGTTAATTTGGAAAAAAACGACGCTCTCCCGTATGTTTTCAGAGACGCGTATGTTTTCAGAGGCGGTCGCTAGAGGCGCTGTTGGGCGATGTCCCAAATTCCTGGTAATGTATAACAATTTTACACGCCTTTAATTTCAAAATTTTTTTCTTTTAGGCTCATGGTAACTACTGTATGCTACATACTGGGGCCGGATTCACAAAAACGTTCTCATGCTAAAACTGTGCGCAGAAGCAGGTGTCAGCCAATCGTGGTGCAGCACTTACGATCGAAAAGCTTTGTGAATTCGGCCCCTGGTGCTTTGTTACTCTGTTTTAGATCTTGTTTGGTTTGGGTATCACTTCTTATACTGTTACCTTGAAAAAAGTTTTAATGCGTGTATACATGCTCCCCGCTATAATCCTCCTCGAGCGAATATGGGACTGTGTGATAAATAAATGAAAGGCTGTTCCAGTGACTGAGTCGTCCTGGTTCTGTTTTCAAGAAGGCTTAAATGTGCGTGCGATGAGGCGAAATTTAGTCACGGTGTTACGCAGGCTAATAACCAAAGTGGGCCATGCAGCAATAAAACATATACGTACCGCCGCAAATATACACAGGCTTCAAGCGTTGAGTTGTACGAACAATGCTGAAAATGTGTTCCTATAATAAAGTTTTACCGCATGGCCTGCATATAGGTTCTTGGTTCACTAAAGCTATGTTATTCTATTGATGGTCTAGTCGTCTGCACACCGTCATATGCATCAGTTGTCGCCTTGCGTCACCCTTGAATCACCTGTTAACAATAAGATTGTCGAACTTAGTGTGTCCTAGTGGTTTTTCCCACATTCCTTTTGTGCGAGATATCATTTTGTAGTTGGATTCATGATCTGTCTCGTTGCAAACTTATTGTAAGGATAAGACCATGCCGCGTGCAGTTGGGCCTTTTCTCTGTGCTCTATTATGTCTGACTAGCGGCATTTTCAAGCTTAGTACATTAAATAAAAGAAGCAAGACAATGCAGCACTTACACCATAGAACATTCATTTGAAGAGCACAAATTTTTCATGTGCCAAGAAACTGACAACGTAAGGGTGTGTAAATGGTGTCATTCCACCCAAAAAGCGTTTAGCATTTAACGAGAGTGCAGCAATCAGCTGCTCAATATCGTATTTGACCGTTTTTTCCCCCGAATCTCTACACAACGCCACCACACACGTCGCACTGCGAGAGAAGACGAATACTGTCGAAAATGTTAAGTTCCTATTGAGAATGCTTATTGTAACCAGAAAAAAAATTCTGCCAACTTTTTTCTAGGGCAGCATGGGCTTGAAAGAAAGCAAGTGCCAAGATCCAAAGACAGAGTTGATAGACTTTCACTATCCGCTTTCAAAAGCACAAAGCCAATTTTTCTTGATTGTGGTAAGGTTATGACTGTTATTTGACCGACTAGGGGGGGGTGGGACGGTTTTTTGGCGAGAAAAGAAAAGTAGTAGCCCTGGTATTGTCCGATAAATGACCATACTCTGACAGTCCATGTCTCGGCCGCACGAGAGTGGAGCCACGTGTGCAACTTTCAATAAAAAACGACTACAGCGCAAAAGCTCGTAATACTCGCCTTCGCGCACTACCGTTAAATGTCGCACGTTTAATAAAAGGAAAAGAAAGATGAAGTATCACTGTGCTTTTTGATCACCTCGGAAGGGGACTACTTCCAAGAACGCCGAACGCAGATGACTCTACCTACTCCAAAAATGTTTAGGTATTTCCGTCTAACGAGACAGTGACCTTATGTTAATCTATTGAGACGCTGCCCAAAACAAACAGGAAGAAAACAACAAGAAACGGGAAAGAGCGCACACTACCTGATACCACCATTTTTGGGCCCTTGTACTTTGGATTCACTTTTAAAGCAACGGCTTGCGCGAGAGAATATATCCATTTTTCCAACAAGGAATCGACCCACCACCCGAAATTCTCTTTCTGCGTGCTGATATGCGCCATCCAATAGAAAACCGGATTTACAACATGTCTATGCCACCGTATCCGCAGTGGCAGACACCAAGCTGATTTTTGTAAATGACACGCTGTGCCCCATTTGCTCGAAAAAAATTATCGGCACTCAGTCGCAAGAAGACAGAACTGCGCCTGTATTCGAAACTTGTATGTGTATTGCGCCTGGCTTGAGCGTAATAAGTAATAATAATTTTAACTACAATAATATTAACAATAAGGTCAATTTCGCCCGACAGGCGAATCACTGATTGCGACAGAAATTTATTAGACAGCTGTGCAAACTAAGGTTAGTCGTTTTATCAGCTGAATAAACGGCTGTAAACATTCGCTTACTAACTAAATTAACCTGCACGTTGTCACGCGCGCACAATCACAAACGAGCACATATCTCTCGATAAGCGCGGACACTCGCTGTCAAAACGCTGGCGTGGGGGAGAGTGGCAGCAACAGCGAGCGAATTGTCCATCGTGCTACTTCTAGCTTCAACGCTAACTAATTGCGCCGAGAATACACTGCACACGAAGGCATCAGGGGCACTTTAACGAAAAGCTATTCCAAATTGCTTCTATTCTATTTTTGCAATCAGGCATCCATGATTGCCCAACTTCACTTGTCTTTCACGCAACGTAAAGGAAAAATATTAGCGTAGCTTGCACGGGAGGCTCAATGCTACAGAGAAAGCGGAGCTGATGGGCACCTAGCTTGGCATGGCTTTTGGACTAGGCTAAGCACTACCAAGTCATTCCCAGCATTTTCCGGAATTTATTGATCATTAATCGATTATCAATTAGCTTCTGGTTGACTATCGATTGTCTATCGATGACAGACTAAGCTTAAGTAGTCCCAACCATGCTTAGCTAGGCTTAATCAGGCTCAGCTTCGCCAGTTCACAGAGGTATGTGTCCTTGCGCTTGTACCCTTTCTGCACTACCGCCAGGATCGGCCCACAATTTCTGTCCGCAGGTTACGGACTAACGCTCGGCTTAAACAGCTCCGCTGTTAAAAAACCGCGAGAGCTACTCACTCTTATATGACGTATGCACACTTATTATGCATGTGAGACCGAACAGAAAAATATTATTTTTCGATTCTATGCCTTTTTACCATCAGCTATCCGCAATTGGTCAAAAGTTTTCGGGCTGCGTCCACTTCGCCTGTCTGTCACCTGACGTCCAAAAACCGTGAAAAATCACTGCGTCAAGGTGGCTTGTACGCATTAAACATGCATTATTACGCCGATCAAAACTTAATTTTCTTTTTAGTAGCCGGACACTGCCCCGTTCCGACATCAATAGAAGGTGGGTACCCGCCGATCGCTCTGGCACTGGCTAGTCGGAGCTGCCATGGAGAATGGATTTAATTGCCTATAATAAAATTTTTACGTGACATAATATGGTTGTCGAGTCCTTTCAGCACCAAAACGACATCGCTATGTCAAATTTTCTTCACTGAAGATTCGTTTTAGCTGCATTGTTACGTTTCCGTTGCACGCCGACGTGATTTTATAGCAGAGACCGAAAGCTAAGTAAGAAGAAGCAGGGCAAACGCAGACGCCGGCAACACCCTGCTCATCAGGTTATCTACTTTCACTGCGCTAGCCCAGCCCCACGTTACCCCCTCCACTTCTGCGTGCTCATCGCCCTTGGTCAGCCAATCAGGTAAGAAATATATGTTAAGTTAGGCAATGCTATTCCTTTTGAAAGCAAACAACATGCAGTGACCTCCTATAAAATAGGAGAGCGTTTCAATAGCCTTCTCAAACAACGCTGCGAGTCACCGCCTGATGCTTGCGTTGGCGGTTACGTAAATTGGACATCAGGTGATTAGTAGGAAAACATATTGGAATAGTTTTACGTTAAAGGGTGCCAGCCATCGGCCCGCCTAGACTTTGTACCCAGCGCAGATCGCTTTCTAGATCGGGGCCGCGCGGCCGCGCTCAGCCACGCCATAAGTAGCCGCCACGGGAGTAAAACGTCCCCCACTTTCCCTGCGGCCTTGTGCGCGATGGAAGACGGAGCGCTTTTTCCCCGCCTTCCTCCCTTGCGCACGCGAGACTGAGCAACCATTCTTTGCTCACCCTCTCACGCTTTCACATTACCCATACCATACGGCGCGCAGCCACGATGTTATCGCACTTGGACATTATACGAAACATCACGTCGACGACGACGGCGGAAATGTGCCTGGAGTGTCCATATATTTGCAATCGCAATAAAATTATGTGGATCCGACTCAGTGTGGTAAGCAGAGTAGGCGAAGCTTTCTCTGCTATTTGCTTTGACTGACGATAGTACGTGGTGATCTTAACAGTGAATGTTTAATTTCTTCAGCATTTAGTGCAATGCGAGAGTGGTGAGTTGATGTCCTGCGTGCACCTGTTTGTCCGTGTAATACACACAATACACAGCGAGACGTGCTTGCTTGAGGCATTGTTGTGCGCCGTTTTTCATAACCTTCCAGATTGAGCCACCAGGCTTCTAAGATGAATCTGGCACGCTTCTACTCGCACCGGCAACATCCGGCCGCGATGTTATCGCAGTCGGACTTCACACGGAACATCGCGGCGACAGCGAAGGCGACGCGGATGACGTCGGCGTAAATGCGCCGGGAGTGTACATATAACTGTTTTCACAATAATAAAAAAACAGTTCTGTACGGGAAATACCGCTGCCATAAACTAGAAGCTTGTTTCCCCGCAGTACGACTGAGTTTGTGGAGAAACAAGCGCATTGTATGTTTTCTTCGTATTTCCAAGCGATTTGGAGCGACTGCATTTAAAAGCCCGGAATCAGGTTAGTCATGTCCGAACGATCGTCAGACCAGTGTTTTGTTGCGCTACGAGGACATTGTAAGAGTCACCTTACGGGAGGAAATATTCCCGACAAAGCGGGGCTCCGAGAAGTATTCTCAAGAGATTACCAATTTGCTCAGCTAAACAATCGTGTGGCTCACAGCAAGCCCTACAACAATTGACCCGGTCTAGTTCAGCGGTTGCGGCTCCACTTTCTCAAACCTTCACAACCTTACCTTCGCGTATAACGTGCGAGGTTTGTGTACACTGAACAGGCACGCAGGAGTTTAGCTGTACTTCCGAACTGATAAAAGAAATCACGTAGAAACTCCTCTGGGAGTTGCCTAAGTATGCACAAGCATTGTTCCGCTTGCTAATTCCCACGCTGCCCGGTGTCATCATCAATGTTATGAAACTTTATTCGACCAGCATAAACCCTCATAAACCCTCATCGGTCGTTATCAACCTTATCGAACACGATCCGACCCTTACGAATTATTATCGGTCCTTATCAACCTGGATGTCCAGCTAAGCTGTTACAAAACCACCACTACAATTGCTGAGGGAGCATGCAATGTTTATTCATGGTTCGGATGCTTGTTTTGCACTTGTTCTTTATTGAAACGTGTGCTGTTCTGTGTATTGTATGGGTGATCTGAATGAATGTATGCGCTGTTCGCTTCACTTCGCTGAGCGCTTGTAGCCTCTGCCTTACGTGGTTATGAGCCATTGCATTCGTCTTACGTGACGGACGGACAAATTTCTCATTTGGTAGGCATAGAAATGCTTATGCATTTAAAATAAAACGGGATGGTTCATTAAACTAGACGAAGCTGCTGATTTTCGCTGTAACACGGGGACTATCTTTTCCTCTTTATTTCGTTCCGTCAAGCGCACTATAGATCATGACTTTTTCCTTTCAATTTGTTTTTACACTGATAATATTCAAACCTTCACATTGTCGGCACATTGCACTAAACACACGTAACACACGGAACAAATTAAGTAAACATCTAACAAGTAACACGTAAACACACGTAACAAGGGCTCTATTTGGCGATGTCCTTTTGTGTCAAAAATTTGCCTAATACTAAATCTGTCTAAGCACCTTATCTTTCTAAATACCAAATGAAACACTTTACCATGCACCGAAACTTGAGAAAAAGGGGGGCGCGCAACCAGGCTTCGCGCTTCGATGGCACTCCATAAAGCCATTTGGCCCGCTCCTTCTTGCAGAATCTAATACCATCATCTTTCCTTATACGTCATGGAGCAAATATGCATCACAGTTGCACATTCGTGTCCATTTTTGACATGATCCGCAAGCTCTTTCCCATCAATTCCACGGCGGACGAATCTTTTGCCCCTGTGGAGATGCTTTGCCGCATAGTAGCCAAACAAAAGCGCCCCAGGAAAAAAATTCAGCCAGCGGATTAAAACCAAACTGGACCTACATATATAGAGAGACCTAAAGTATGTGCCACTAGAGTGCAATTAGCGGATGAGTTTTTACTGTGCTGCAAACTACATTTTAAAAATCACCCCATGCATTTTCAATGGGTCTACAAAAGTGCCCCAGGAAAAAAATCCAGCCAGTGGAATTAGACTACACTCGACATGTACCGTGAGAACGTTGTCGGGATTTAGTGCCTCAAGTGCAAATTCCGAAAAACGAGCCATTGCTCAGTAATCGATTTTTAAAAAATGCTTCCCATAGAGTTACGCCAACCGCATCGCCCCAGGGTCGGCTTCGCCGCAGTAGTCGATGTCCCAGATTGCTGGACTTGATGCACAAACACATACCTCAGTATAGTCCCAAACCTTCTAGGTATCCCCACTTGTTCTCATCTGAACTTATCACTGCCCTAAAGTATAAAGATCGTGCGCACCGTAAATCCAAAAGTCCCGTGCTTAATAAGTGGAGAGAAGAATTCCGCTTTTTTCGAACTCTCTGCAAACGCCTTTATAAGCGGGATCATGACTCATATATTGCATTCTTGGAGAAGAGCGCCTCCGACCACCCGGCGGGATTTTGGAAGTATATCCGCAAGCGCTCTGGTAATCGCGGAGAGTGTTTTCGCCTGCTCAACTCTAGAGGAGTAGAAGTCCAAGCAGTCGCGGATTGTTTTGGTTCCCATTTCCCTTCCTTGTATAAACCTTGAGGTTTCAACGCTGGTGTCAGTCATCAGCACACAACGGCTCCTACATCTAGTCCTGTGTCGTTTGATGAAAAGTTGATCAGCGAGTGCCTTAAGCGCTTGAAGCCTTCCCTATCCTGCGGCCCTGATGGCATCCCCACCTCAATTTTAAAAGCTTACGGCAGTATATTCACACGAGTATTGACATAGATATTTAATAACTCTCTGAATACTTCCACTTTCCGTCGCATGTGAAAAAGCGCTCGCGTTTTCCCTGTATTTACGTATGGCTGTAAAACCGATGTCTCAAATTATCGACCAATTTATCTTCTCTGTGCCACGTCTAAGATTTTTGAGCTTGCCCTTCACAATATACTGTATTTTACTATGAAGAATTCACTCATTCCGAATCAGCATGTAATCCTCACCGGTCGCTCCATTATCACAAGTCTCACAAGTTTCATGACACAGATCTCCTCTCCGCCGGTACTCAAAAGGGGGCAAGTTGACACCGTTTATTGTGACCTCAGCAAAACGTTTGATGTGGTCAACCACTCACTGCTTCTGATCAAGCTTACATACTTTGGTTTTCAATCATTAATTGTCAAAAATAAGTTATCTTATTGATAGATCATGTTATGTTAACGCCAATGGCCAAACGTCTTCTTGCAAGGCAATTAGCGGCGTCCCTCAGGGATCAGTATTGGGACCACTCCTTTTTTTCGTTTTTAATAATGACGTTCTTTCTACCATTCGGCATTCTTCATTCCTTCTATATGTTGATGACA
The DNA here is from genome assembly GCF_013339745.2 of Dermacentor silvarum. Taxonomy (NCBI): domain Eukaryota; kingdom Metazoa; phylum Arthropoda; class Arachnida; order Ixodida; family Ixodidae; genus Dermacentor; species Dermacentor silvarum. Next base: position 186,957,626 of record NC_051157.2, read on the forward strand.
TAAATATTTTAAAGGCAATTCACACTGTTGACGACTGGCATCCTGCAGTGTGACCTGCTTTCTTTTTCTAAATGGTGCACAGATAATAACCTAACCTTGAGTGCTGTTAAGACCAAAATCATGACTATCTGTAGCAAAACAGCAAGTATTTCTTTTTCTTATTCGGTACATTCTGTACCATTGTGTAGGGTCCGTGAAATCAATCATCTCGGTGTTCTTTTTGATTCAACTTTACACTTTTCAGCTCAAACCAAACGCGTTGCAATGCGGGGTATGCGCACTCTTGGCTCTGTTTGTAGACTATCGAGATAATTCAATTCTCCTACACCGTTCCGCAAGTTGTACACAACAACCTGTCTTCTTCAACGCAAATACGCGTCGGTCGTCTGGAACGGCATCTCTAGATGCAACAGGAACATTATAGATTGGGTCCAGAAAAAGTTTCTAAGCATATATCATCACCGCTTTGCTAGCACGGTAGTTGGGCCTTGCTCTAGAACTGTCGGGTTATTGTCATTGCCCTTACTTCACTGCCGACGTAATCGTACTGACTTTCGGTTTCTTTTCAAACTCCTTTACGGTATCCTCATGTGCTCCGAACTCCTCAGTTGTATCATGTTTCGTATTCCGCGCAAGATCACCACAGAGCGCAGACCTTTCCATGTTGCTGCCTGCCACCACCAACATTCAACCGTACACACAATACAGAGTCTTTATAACACCCACTTTCATGAACTTGATATTTTTCACAACTCGCTGTCATGATTCTGTTATGAGCTTTGCGTTGTTGTCTCTTAGTTTCACATATTGTTCAACTTCCCTCCTCCTTTTTCCCATGTATGCATTTCGCGCCTTGTTAAATGTATGTACACTTTTCTTTTCAAGATTGTCATTTTTATTCATTGTTTTTTTTTTGCTTATATTCCCCTGTGGTATTTCTTTTTCTATATGCATGTGCGCCAGCACTTAGACCTCATGGTTGTTCCTGGGCACGATAAATAAATGATTGATTGATTGATTGACTATTATCTCAAGTTTTTCTAGCTAGCTTGTCCGCTACATCGTCTGAGTGGATTTTGGATGACGGGCCTGTTCCGGCAACCTCGTGTGCCATCATCTCACCATTATTACGCCTTTTACAGGCCTGCTCACTATGTCGGTTGGTGAGAGGAATCTCCAGCTGCGGTGACATTCTGAAGCGCAATCTCTGCCACAAGAAAAACGCTACTTCCTGGAGGTCTTCCCTTTTCTTTATATATGTGTACGCATACTGCGCTCGGACAAGCCATGCAAGAGTGCGCGATACCTTTGACGAAGTGTTGCCGCTTTGTGTAAATTTATTTTAAAGATAATTTCATGTTCACAGCGCGCAACGACGCCGACCGAAACTCATTAGCTCACAACATGCCGATGTCACATGTCCGCTTGCCTATAACGGACGGGACTACAGCGGTAAATTAAGTACGAGTTGAAAAAATGTACAAGTTCAAATGCAGTCCAGTTTCTTTATTTCTGGATATAAAAGATGGGCCAATACTCGCAGAAATTTTGAGGTAAAAGCGTTTGAACTTAGTCCAGCACTTGGCCGCCCAAGACGAATCCGATTGCGATCGACGATGACACAATTGGTGACTGCAAGACTTCGCAAGCGTTTGAAGAAAACAGAAATCAGTCACCATCAACGAAGACAAAAAAGTACTATGTGCATGCGTATACGATCTGTTCGTTTGCCAAAATTTGAATTGATGTCTAATCTGGACACAGCGTATCAAATGTGCGTTTCGTTCTATGCAACAGAATGCTGTGGCTTGTGATGTGCTGCGTAAGTTTACGCAGGAATTAAGTTAGATGCATGACGAAGCAGCGAATATCAGAAGTCCTTACGAGCTACTGATCGTTACAAAAAATTAATACATTGTCGAGAGTAATGGAATTGCTGTAGCGATGAAGACGGACTAGTGAGTCGCTAATCAATTACGGCTGCACAATAGGCGAAGGCAAGGACAAGCGGCACACAAGTATCAATATAAGTGCGTCTTTTCATGGCTGTGGTCTCGTTTTTTGTTGCTCTGAAGTAATTGTGTCAGCATAATAAATGAGTAAGTTTTCGCTACAAATGCAGTTATGTCTACAGTTAATAATTCAGCATTGCAATGTAGCCACAATTTAATAGCCCAAGAGCATTAATTATTAAGCACAAGAGTAAGCAAGCACTCAAATCTTAAAAACAGAGACCAAACATGACCTACACAACAGTTCATTTTATAATTGGTGGGAAGAGTAAAAAGCGCGAACGTATTGACGGCGCCGTTATTAATAATGTAAAGCGCAGCAAAAGAATCCCATGATATAACTTTCTTTTTTCGTAGAAGAGAGGATGCGTGGAAATGTAGTAAATGAGTGTTGCTAAGTTTGCAGCAGAGAAAACCTGCACGTGACAGTGTAGGATAGCCGATCCCACGGTTCGTTGTATCGAACCGATGGACGGGAGCCACGTGCGCTGAGGAATATTGTTTTTTGATGCGTTACAACCTCATCTCTCTTTATTATCCCCAGTGTCCTTACGGTCCCGTTCATGGTACAACTAAAATGTCAATATTTCTATGCATGCTGAACTGGTTCATAAAATGGGCTTGTAACATATTTTGAGCTTTCTTCAAAGGAAACCTCTTTCGATAAGACCTTGCGGAGCCACGGTAATAAATTCTGCGCCTGACGCTTCGCATCAGCCGCTGCTGCAACATATTTAGCTCACTGACACAAATTGTATTTTTCAGTAAAAGAGGCAGTATCAGCTGAACCCGCCATGGGCACTGAGGAACTTCTGTTGACAATGTCAACTTGACAGCTGACTGTACCTTGCTTGAGCACTCTGCCGCCTACAAATGTGCAGAGATGTTTCTGTAAACGCGAGTGCTTTATACACATTTTGTTATGCTACGCTGAGAAATGCCTATTCCTCGGGCTGGGCAGGTCAGGAACGCTCTTTTCAAGAGTGGCAGAATTGGAGACCATTGCTCTAGGGGCTATCAAGAATTCCGAGACGCTCAAAGCCGGGTAAGTTGTACTGCTGACTTACGCGAAGGCAGGTGTGTGAGGCAGATACAGAACAGAACGCTGCAGGTCAGAGTGTCAAAAATCACGTATAAATTCCCCACTGTTCAGAAGGGACACGAGTAGTTAAGTAGTTAAGGCGTGCCATTCGATGGCTAAAAACTCGGCATTGTTTGAATACTCCACCATTGTTTGATGAATACTTACATTTGCGCGTTACTATGCCGGGAAAGCTCGAGGGTGTATTGTGAAACGACGATAAGGTACTATCGACCAAAACCTTTTACGGACCAAGGGATCTGACAAAAAGCTCCGCAGCCTCAAAACGCAGCCTGGTATTCCCATTTCCAGCCTCTGCTGGTATATGCGCGCAACACTGTGATGCACGGCTTTACTAGCTACTTTTAAAGGCTGCTCGGATATTTAGCGTTTTCCAAGAACCCGTGGTCCTTGTTTGGTCGTACGTGCGTGATACATACAGTACAGGTTTACCGACTGGGTAAGTTGCGTCCTTTTCATATTTGATAGGCACGCGGTCAGAAAAGTTGTTTTGCAGAAGGGGCAGTAAGAACATGATACGGGCGCAGAAAAAAAATGACTCGTCATCCCGGCCCTGCGAAAGTGCATGTCCAGCGAAGCTGTTGCGAAACCACCACTACAACTGCTGAGGGGGTATGGAATGTTTTATTGATGGTTCGGATGCTTGTTTTGAGTTTGTTCTCTATTGAAACGTATGCTGTTCTGTGTGTTGTACGCGTGATTCCAATGAATGTATGCACTGTTCGCTTCACTTTGCTGAGTGCTTGTAGTCTCTGCATCACGAAGGGGATAAGCCATTGCACTTTTTGCATGCTTAGGGCGGCTGATGACGACAATTTTTGTTCACGGACAGGACACGAAGAATGCCGACCACCGAGAGGTTTAACAGCTACGCTGTGAAATTCCGAATTAGCTGGTGTTTGTTTATACGCGGTCACTTCGCATATGCCTGATAGTGTCACCCTTGTGATTTCATGGAGAATTGCAAATGCTGCGAACACAACTATGCTGCCAAGTTTCCGCAATTGTGAAGGGAAACCCGCGCGTTTCTTTACGCGGTCTAGCGACATGGCTGAGAAGGGGAGAGTGGTCGTGCCTAATTGATTCGGCACGTAGCTATCTGGCTCAACTTCGGGCTCTGTACAAGCGGACCTCGTTTACCCTCGGCATTCTCTAAGGTTTGAACCATGTTGATATTAAGGTGAGCCATCTGTCATCTCAGCGTCCGCCTCCAGCGCGTGGCCTGAAGCATGTACTACCAAAACAAAGCCTGCGGTTCAAGAAGCTGTTCTACCAATGCCAGCGTCACGCCGACCACCGTGCGGAGGAACGGTTTGACCTAGCCGCTGGGTTCCTTAGAGGAAACAAACGCGCGCATTTCACTCTACACGCGCAACGTGAAACACACTGGCGCGGAAAAAAGGAGAAGAAAAACACGCCGAGGGACACGTTGAGCGTACGGGAGGACGTGAAACACACGTCAATCCGCACCGTTGCTCGTTGTGACAGGCACGCTCGACTGCCAACCTCGCAGGACTGTTCTTTGTGCGCGCGCCTTATTGAAATACCGCGGGCTATTAAAAGCAGTCTGGCCGTGAGCGCCCGTTCGTTCCGCAAGCATTGCGTTCAGAGCAGACACAAGGGGGAGGGTTGTTGTTGAGAGAGGAGCAAACATAGGGGCGCAGGGTGAGAGGAGGACAGCTGGTCGCGGCAATCTTGTGTATAGAGGCACTCGAAGAAAGAAAACATGGTCGCACGCACTAGGCCCTTCAGAGCCTGCGAATATAGTAGTGGGCGTAGCGTAGTCATGTGCGGTAGCGTTGGGATGTCATATGGCCAGGGGCGATGCCGTATTCGCTCCGGCGAACTGAACCCCGCTGAGAAGCAGGAGGACGTTGGCTGTAGCGAGACCTTGACCGCAGGAGCGAGCGGATGGTGGCGAGAGAGGAGGGAGGTGAAACCTGAGCAGCGACAACAAATCATTGAGTAAGCGGCGGCGGTTGCGGCGACCTTGAGAACGGGAAGAGTTCCTGGCCGCTGATCGAAGACAAACTCTAGGTGAGGAGGCGTCGGCGCGTGTCAGATGCGGCGCATCCAGCATGGAGGCCGTAGACCCGGGGAAGGCCCGGACCACAATTTGGTGGGTCGCCTGACCTTCATGCACTGACACAGCCGTACCCCCTCACCCCATCGTGTCACCGCGGGTGCCACTTGGCTGTGCTGGTGACATGAGCGTGGTGAGCGGCGTGGCTTATATAAGGACAGAGGTGGCACAGTCGGACTCATCCGTCGCCGGAACAAGATTTCCTTCCGCTTCGCAGGTAAGGATGCCGCGGCTCGAGGACGTAATAGTCCGCTTTTGACTTGCAGGCGCGCGCTTCTGGCAAAGCGCCTGAGAACGCGCCTTGGCTAAGCTAGCAGCCGTGGTCTTGCAGAGCCTGAAGCCTTAATTGCCGCGTGCAATTTTCGCGAGGGTTGTTATGGAGGTTCATTGAGGGTGTTGTCACTAGATAACGAAGAGGCGCGCACACTTGGTTCGGTGCCAGCTTTGGAACGGAACAATTATCCTCGCCGATGACGAGTGCGCAAAAAGCGTCTGCAAATATCCTGCCCAGAGGCACCTAAGAGTGTTTCATCTCTCATTTCAACACATCCTGAAAAATGGAACGCCAAAGTTAACGTTCGTAAGCTTTACTTTAACCAACCGCTTGTTTCCACACTACAGCTTCGAAATGCGCTCCAGCTGCTTGCTACTGCGTAGTCGTTAAAGCAGTTGCCAACTTCCACATGATTTATCGTCCACATATTCCTTGACTCGCTTTTAATTCCCTCAGGGATCTCCGTGAGAAGAGTTTTTTTTTCTTATGTTAAGGAACGTGCAGTAAGCCTAAGCCAGGTTGACGGAAAACAACTAACGTCCAAGTTCACGCTTTTAAGCAGCTTGCGATTATTGATCAGCGTGACACTTCGTGTACGAAAAGTGGTATGTTTGATCCATATCAGGACAGTTGATTTAGTATCTATGCTTCAATGTCCAGCCCTTCCGTTCGTCGTTGTTTTGGAGTTTGTACCAGGGGAGATAAATCCGCGTTGAAAATGCTTCGCAAGGCATCTGGCAAGTTTAAATACTATTGAGTACACCGAGACTAAATGATGGGAGAGGGGAAGGGGACGTTCGTGGGATTGCTGACCATTGTTCAATAGGCACTGCCGTAGAGCACGTTGGCAAATGAATTCAAACACATGTTGTTTTCTATTTTTGCTGTGGTGCTTGAGCGCAGTGTTGTGCGCATGGTCATGTGCACCGTCCTAAAGTGTGCTTCTTTTGCGCCACAAGTCAGCAAGCATTAAGTGCATGCTCAATGCTGCATCATGACAATTGTGCTCTATGCCTTAACCTTAAGCAAGGCTCAAATTGATAGCTCTCGTTTCCAGAAAAGCAGTTCGTAGTAAAGGTAAAAAGTGAGCGATAGGAGAAAAAAGGGCCCGTTTACACGTTCCGTTAAACACTGCAAGAAATTTCTTGCGTAGCCCTTCTATTCCTTATTTATTTTTGCCATCCGAACTATTGGAAAAACAGTTTATACGAGAAAGTAAGTAGTTTTGATGTGCATGAGCTACATTTAGGTTCGTGTATAGAGAGGAAAATTTATTACAGGAAACGTAGCGAGGTCGGCCTGAGGTAACACACCTCTAGCCGGTTGCTCTGCTCAGAGAGAAGGGGAATATGAGAAAGAGAGGGGGAGTGATGATGAGGATGGACATCATAAGATACGACAATATAGAAGTCGCGTACGGCAAAAACGTATGTACTCCACTGTCTCAGGCAATTTGCAGATGTCACAATCTGGCGAATTCGAGCGCTGTGTGCGAACAAATATTGTCGCGTAAATATAACACGCAGTCTTAGTCTGTGGAGGAAACTAGCAGGGCTACGTTGGAGACCACACGGATTCCTAAATTTCTTATGGAGATCGAGCCTATAAAAACAATTGTGGTGATTTTCAGCAGCTTTCCGCACACCTTCCGTGAGAACATAATCTCAGTGTGGCCTTGATAATGGGATGGAGACAAGTATGCTTTCATTAACACTCATTTCGGCTTTGGCCTGGTGAATGAATAAACAGTATCAGTTAATCATGTCGACAGAAAGTTAGGATTGTCCATGGGGGAGTTGGAGTTGCCATTTTTTGTCAGTAAGAAAGGACCTACTTTGGCTAAAAAAATGACTTACGAAAGGATCCCCAGCAGCTGCTAAAGTACTTGCTTGGCGACTACTTCAAGGATGGAGAACGACAATTTTCCTATGTTGACAGAAGGTACATTCTTGTGTTATCATCTAGAAAACATGAACAACACGTATCAACAACAGCAAAAGCGCACAGTTATATCTGCTGTGCTCCCTTCGTATTTGCCATTAAGTTTTTGCAAGAGTTTGCGTTAGTCATTCTCCTTGTCGCTATGTGTTCGCACAGTACGTATTTCTGTTTTAGAAGTCAAAGCAATTATGGCCATTTCGTGCCATTACTTGGACGCTTTGGTCCCACTTAGGTTTTGCTCGTATTTTTTACACTGATTCTGCTTCTTTAATGTTTTGGTGACCGTGAAGCGACTGTAACAACACATTATGCCTTGAAAAGCCTGTATTGGCTGATGTGGGTTGACGTCCCGAAGCATAACAGAGCCATAGGTCACACTGTAGTGGGAAGCTCTGGATTAACTATGACCACCTGTGGTTATTCAATGTACACCAAAAGTCCTGCGCGTAGTGTTGTTGCATTGCGCCTGCACTGTAACGCGGCCGCCATGACCCCACATAAGGTCAAGTGCGTCATACTCATGCACAACAATAATTCGCACATTTGCTTTTAAATGCGAGAGCATTTCTTTATCTACCTGTACCCGATTCGGCCTGTCAGTATATCCGGCCTCGATAGAATGGCGCGGTAGTCATGGTAAAAATGATAACAAATTTAGAAGGAAAGAGTTCACTCCCTTACGATGAATCGAACCCGGGCCCGCAGCGGGGTGAGCGAGTATCTTTACTTGGCACCAGGCCAACTTTTTTCTATTCATTGCCCTTAAAGCTCAATAATATTTTACATAGCAACCGCTCACACTACCTGCTTGCAGAATGTATTGTTTACACCAAAGGCATTACGTCAACAGTTGGAGAAAGGGCGCGTAATACGTGTGACTAAGGAGGCGACATACAGAATCAAAGCCGAAGTGTTTTTCATTATGAAGATTAGGAAAATGAAGTATGAGAGGAGCGAGCGCTGTTCGAGAGTGAGTGACTTCTGAGTCTTGGTAGGCCTTCGCCATTTACAGCTACAAATAAAAGCAGACACCACTGCGCCGCAGCAGCTATAGGATAGGTCCTAGGAAGAGACCCAAGAGAAGTCAATTCCCATAATAGTGACACGGGACTTCAACACTGACATATCAAATCCCTCAAACAGATGATTTCCAGAATTTATGATGGAGGCCCGGGGGTTAGAACTCTCCATCATAGACTTCATACCTAAAACCAGGATGGAAGGTGTCACAGATTTTGTGTTTGCTAGAGGTATACAACATTTAAAAACGTTGAATGATCTATCATACTTTAGCATTCACCGTTCCCTGATTGCCGTTACGTGCACGACAAATGATGGAATGGGAATTGAATAAATGTTTTATGTATGAGTTTAACAGTCTGTATGCGTGTGAATGCTCTCCCATTAACTTAGACAGTCATGTGAGATGGGTTTTGCCGGAATTTTTTCAGCAACGCATCAAAAGCAAACATGCTGAGGAACGTTCTCATCGCTGTTCTGCTGCTGGCAGCCGTCTTCTGCATTGCCTCGGCTCAGTTCGGATATGGCCGTGGTTTCGGATATGGCCGCGGCTTCGGCTACGGACGTGGTTTTGGCTATGGTCGTGGTTTCTATGGAGGATACGGCCGTGGCTATTACGGCGGCTTCGGACGCGGCTTCGGCTACGGGAGAGGATTCTACGGCTGAACAACACAACCGCTTTCAAGAGTGAGTTCACTTTGCAAGATTCTCAACTGGTAACCCTCATGCAAACTTGAGGGATGAGCGTCCACTTTTTCTGTATAAAAGAATGTTTTGTGAGTCTGTAGGAAACTTGCATTCCAACAATATTTTATTCATGCTGATGTTATCTCGTAAGTGATCCCCCAAATCTTCTAAAATATACTGGTGGGTCATGTATAAGATGTCGCGTAATATTCAGTACAAAGTTGTAGACAAGAGTGCAAGCTTGAATTGTTTGTTAGCAATAGCGCCACATCAGCATTCTTTCGCGTAATGCTGCCCGCGTGGCGGATCAGCGTTCAAGTTTGTATAACTGCGCACTCCAGCAGCATTAAAAACAACACTGACTTTCACACGTCCCAGATATCCTTTGTTTTAGCAGTCCGTCAAAAAATTAATTACGTGCTGGTTGGGTTTCATCGTTTTCTCTTCACCGACGACAAGGAATAACTCTACTGAAGATTGTTATAAGCCATAACTTTTAACCCTTGCCTTGTGCTTACCTCAGATTGCGTTAAGGATGCGAAAGTACATTAATACAATCAGTTTATTGTTCGCGAACACTGCCATTTCACTGTGACGTACACTAGTGGATGTAAGTATGTTATGAGTATTAACAAGCTTTATAACACTGCACATGGCTTGAAATGCTTTTAGTGGTTCGCGTTCTGTGTATCGAAATGAGAATATTGGTATTGACGGCGCTGAAGCAGCTGAATATATTGTCTTTCTCCGAAATACGCAGTGGAGATACTTTTTGGCACCCTTCTCTCAGATATGACGTATATCCTGCACCCACGAGTGGGAAATACGTGGTGCCTTTTAACACTTCGTGCGTGTACATTTTATTCAACTACGAAAGGCGGCAAGGCAGCCTATGCTAGAAATCAGAGAAAGTGGAAGGCAGACATAAACAAGGAGCAAAAATAGACAAGAAATGTCTCAACATATGATTGGCCTGAGAGCAGTTGCTAATGAACCTTGAAAAACATCGATTGGACTGGCTCACGTTTCTTGGCAGGAGATGCAAAAGAAACATGTACGTCGTCAATGTCATGACCTGCTCGTGGTGTAGAATGTAACTTTCAAGAGGCAGGACGATATCACTTTAAATCTTGATAACATGAAACATTGAGCAGCGAAGATGTAAACAAGTACATCTATGCATCGATGGTGGTTGAAGTTTGCACGCACGTCATCACTTATAAAAATCATTGCATATATGAGTGATGAAGTAGGCTGGAGACTTTGACCTGCTGAAATAATAGCCATGGGAACAGGTTTAAAAATGTTCTATTACAACAACAACAGCAACAACGACAACAACAACAAAACATGGGTATCGCATTTGTGCTTGAATTGTTCACCAGTCTTCGCTGAACCGCCCGTTTTAAGAATATATGGCAAGCTTTACAGTACGTCTCATTCTCGTGTATTTTTTTCAGATGGAAACCACTTCACCCATGTTCATAGCAGCACAATTTCCAGCCTACCATTTTTCGAGTTTGTAATAAAACGAGTGATCATACCCTGGAACACACTGTGTACACTGTATCCTGTACTACACAAATGTAAAAACGACAATGTAGATTGAAACCAAGCTAAGTGTTGTGACAGAAGCAATTAGTTGATTGCAATGCATGGTGAACTTTCAACGAAAGCGAAGTTAGAAAGCGTCAGCCATAAAGCTAAGCGTCTGAAAAACCTAAGGTAAATTCCGACATTGATGATGCATGATACCACAACAACAAATAAGTTAAATATTCTATGGAACATCAAAAAATTTGGATGGGCTGTATCAGGGACGCAGTCGTAGGGGGTACGTGAAACGTCTTGTGCGTGCTGCAGAGGATGCATGGACACTAGGTTAGAAATGGCTTAACCAAATACACAATTTACATTTATTCACACATCAGAAAGCTTACATGCCTAACTTATGTTACAGATCGTGAAGGTCTTACGGTATAATATTGCAATCAGGCTCGCTTCCTATTCGTAGTGGGCCCGTTTGTGTTGCTGAGGGCATTTAGGCACTAGGGTAAAGAAATGACTGCCCTACGGTGGCTCCCGAGACTGCTTTGGGCCGCTCGAGTCCGTCACCCTCGTAGATGGTTGAGGTTCCTGCACTTGCCTCAATCTTATGCGCTTGCGGAGCTCGTTATAGAGACGGACACGTTCTGTCGTGGTCAAAGGGGTTGGATATGCCTCGGTCTAACTGCCTGAGTCTCTTCACGCCATTTGTGGACCATACGTATGGAACGCAGGGCTGCCATATCCGAGGAAGCTTGAAATCTCTGCAACAAATTGCGCACTTGTAGGCCTTTTAATTTCTGATGTGGGTAATTTTGAACTTGAATAATTATACCTACTATGGCATATTGAGCTGTGCTGTACAAAATGGCTTAGTGGCATAATGAACTCTCTATGGCATAGTGATCTGGATCGACAAAAGTACTGCCGAGATATGCCTCTCTAAACGCCGAGCGAGAATCTAAATTTAGCCCCGATTGCGCCATACGTGGCGCGACACATGCATGATCGAGTAATGGCTTCTTTCTTTTCTCTAATGTGTCCCACTTGGCCATTCTACACGAACTTAACAGTATAAACTGTGGAGAGCGAATCTACCGCTATATATGCAGCTTCCTCACGAAGCGCACTGCAACGCTCCAATTAGGCAGCAAACAATCAGGTCAAATACGTTTAGGAAGCACTGGTACGCCCCAAGGGGCAATACTCTCCCTCTTCTCTTCAGCTTGGCTATGCGACCTGTAGCTTTCACTCTCAAGAAGATTCCCGACCTCCGATTCACACTGTACGCGGACGATATTACGCTGTGGATGACCGGAGGTTCGGACGGGCACATCCAAGACACCCTCCAAGCAGCCGTTGACCAGATAGAACAAGTAGTTCACGACTTGAATCTTAGGAGCTCTCCCACCAAATCAGAGCTTCTCCTTCTGCATCCCACGAGACGCTTCAGGACATCGCCCCCGGATATCAAACTCACGGTTGAAGGGCACTCCATACCCCAGGTAGACAGGATAAGAGTGCTAGGACTTCACCTTCAAGGCAACCGAGCAAAGCACTGCAAACAGCAGTACATAACACGCTATGCCTCATAGGAAGGATCTCCAATAAACACGGAGGGCTTCGGGAGAAAGAACTAATTCAGCTCATCCAAGCTTTTGTCCTAAGTAAAATCACCTTCGCACTACCATATCTTTCACTCTCTAGGAAGGAAGCGGATACTGTAAATTGCTTGATCCGCAAGATACACAAAGTCGCTCTTGGTGTTCCGGTTAGAGCATCCACACAAAAGGTGATGGCCACAGCCAGAATTATTACCCTTGAATAATTAACCGAAGCACATCTATCATCGCAATATCACAGATCCTCCACCATTGAAGCTAGGCGTGAGATCGTGAGACAACTTCACTACGCTCCACCACTCAACGAGAACAAGCGACATCAACTTCCTCCGAACATACACGGCCAATACCACATCCAACCCCTACCCAGAAACATGCACCCGAATTTCACGTCGAACGCCGCAAACTTCGAGCCAAGGCGCTACAACCCAGCTATGGATAGGCGGAAGGAGTCTACTATCTGGACGCCGCAGCCTATAACACTAAACATCGTTATGATCTAGTGGTCGTAGACAAGCAGGACAATACTGTTCGTTCTGCATCAGTCAAGACCACCTCAGCGGGCGACGCAGAAGAGGCCGCCATTGCACTCGCATCGGGGCTACCTGATTGTGATGTCATCATCAGTGACTCGAAGACTGCTATCCGGAACTTCAGTAGCGGCTACATTACAAACCTCGCGCACTCTCTACTAGTCGCTCACCCGCCGAAAAACTACATCGCTCTCATCTGGACTCCAGCACATCAAGGACTACCAGGCAACGAAATGGCTCATGCCGCTGCTCGAGGATTCACGGAGCGAATGGACGGAAATGTGGGCCTTACTCTAGAACGCAATGACTCCCAACAACACACCAATAAAGACACACGCATCACATTCCATGAAATTTGCACACATTACAAACACCAACGCCTAACGTATGCACCTCTCTCTGTGTCGAGCACGCGCCAGAGAGAAATATTGTGGCGCCAACTACGAACTCGCACTTTTCTTACCCCACGCACTTTGCACTTATTCTTTCCCGACACATACCCGACACCCAAGTGTCACTCTTGCCCTGTCCAGACAGCAGATCTCTCCCATATCATGCGGAAATGCCCCATCAAATATCCCCCCCGCAACCTCAAACCATTAATTAGTAGCGAGGAGCTGTGGGAGACTGCCTTGCGCAGCTCCTATCCCACCCTGCAGGACCGAGTCCTGAGGTGGGCTGAGGAGGTAGCGGAGGCCTACCACGACTGGTAGGCGGACGTCTGGCAGCACAAGGTGCTAAGACTGGAGCACACAGGCCTCCCTCTCTCCCCCCCGGCCCCTCCCCTTTCTTAAAAAGGGAAATAAAAGTTCATTCATTCATTCTTTCTACACGACGACATCAATGTAAAGCGCATTACATTTTTTCACGCATTACAATGCCTACATGCTTAACTTATGACATAGGGAGTGGGGGTCCTGCGGTATAATCTTGTAATTGTGCTCGCTCACTAATAAAATGCGAAAACACCCGTGTACTTAGAATTAGGTGCACGTTAACGAACCCCAGGTGTTCCCAATTATTCCGGAGTCCCCCACTACGGCGTGCATCATAATCAAATCATGGTTTTGGCTCGTAAAACCCCATAATTTAATTTTTAATAGCGGGGCCACCGTCGTCAAAGTTAGTGTGCGCGATTTGGCATCCCTTTGTTTTTCTGCGCGAGCCTCTTCACGCCACTTCTGCATCCGTCGCGTCGAACGCGAGGGCTCCTTAGCAGAGCAAGCATGAATTTTCTGGAATAACTTGCACACTTGTAGGCCTTATAACTTCTGATGAGCACAGGGCGGAGTTTCATAGATTTTACTTATCATGATTGATTGAGCTCACTCAAATGCGATCACTCACTCAGATCGACAAACGTACTGCCGAGCCATTCCTCTCTAAACACCGAGCAAGGAGCTAAATTTAGCTCCGATGGCATGATCGAGTGACGGCGTTTTTCCTCTACGCAACCATACCAAAGTGAAGCGCGTGGATAGTACAGTAGAAAAGATATAAGCGATAATGATACATGTTATCGTTACATGCGGTTTTAGCAAGCGACCCCCTCTGACCGAATTTAAGGACGTTTCACGACAAAAAGTACACTGCCACGTGCTTGTGCCACTTGCTCCCAGAAGAAGATGAGGACGGTCTAATTCACGAGCTGGCGCCTGGGTCTTTTGTCAATGCTGCGCTGCCCATTCGACAACTCGGACTTACTTTAACGGCCTCTTTTAGAATTCGCCTGTATATTGAACGTGACATTTTTCTGGTGGAGGTGCGGGGTATTCTCGACCCATGCAACAGACCCCTCCCAGCAGCAGGAACGCTAGACTGCTACCGGACCTCACGCCAGTACACCGCGCCAGCCAGAGAATCCAGGGATTGGCCCCCGAGTTTGAGCCTTTACCTGAGAGGACAACGACAACGTCGGCAGGTGTGGATGCTACATCCGGTACTACCACGACAATCCTGCGACGGCTACTCCGGTACCTCCTCATTACACGCTGCAAAAACCGCGTGTGCGAAGTCCCTTCCATGGCGACGTTCTTGAAGACGCGGAAGACTGGCTGGCTGACTTCGAGTGCGTAGCAGAGTTCTACGGATGGGCCGACGGGGCGAAGCTCTGAAACGTTTATTTATGTCTTTTGGATGGTGCTCGCACGTGGTTCCAGAACTGCGAAGGCGTCCTGACAACATGGCGTGAGTTCTGTCGCAGGCTCTTGGACACCTACGCCAGCTCAGACCGCCGAGAACGAGCAGAATGGGCCCTCCAGTCTCGCATTCAGAAACCCAATGAGAGTGTGGCTATGTACGTGGAAGACATGGTGCGCCTCTTCAGGCGAGCTGACCCTACCATGTCGGAAGACAAGAAGCTGTGTCACTTGATGCCAGGAGCGAAAGAGCCGCTTTTTGGTGGACTCGTTCGTAGTCCGCCCAAAACGGTTGCGGAGTTTCTCACTGACGCCGTCACCATGAAGAAGGCCCTGCACCAGCGCTCGTACCAATACGATCGGCAAGTGAATCTCTCCTCTGCTACCAGAGGGCTAGGAGCTCTCAAGACCGACGTTGAATCGGTTCGCGAGATTATCCGAGGGGTAGTCTGCGACGACCTGCGACAGCTGCATCAGACGCAGCAGCCTTCAGCCAACTTCATCGCTAGCGTCGTGCGTGACGAAGTACAGCATGCGCTCGGCCCTCCACGTTACGAAGCAGCACTTCAGGCCATAGGGGGAAAGTTTTCATTTTACCGGAGGGGGGGGGGGGGGCTGGGGCCCGACCAGCTTTCCGAAACCTACGCATATATATATATATATATATATATATATATATATATATATATATATATATACCCTCTGCTAACAATTTCCTATTTCTAGCTTTATGGCGGCAGCAATTATATCGACATTTCAGGCAAATTGCCGCGGTTGTCGTTGCCGTGATGGATGGATGGATGGATGGATGAAGAACTCTATAAGGGTCCTTTAGGGCGCGCGTTAGCGCCCAGCGGGCCGCTCCCACGTCGGGACAGAGGCCGAGTCTCTCCGCCGCGTCGCGGGCCCGTTGGACAGCCCATAACTGTTCTTAGAGGTTGGGGCTGCGTAGAACCGCATCCCAACGTGAAGAAGTGTTGCTTTCATCGCCGCGTAACGCGGGACACCGCCAGAGCATGTGAGGTAAGCTCGCTAAGTCATTGCATAGTGCACATGCATTTGCTGTCTGAATTTCAGGGTACATTTTGTGAAGAAGTAGGGGGTTTGGGTATGCCCCCGTCTGTAGAAGCTTTAGTGTTAAAGCCTGAGGTCTATTGAGTTTACAATGTGGGAGGGGCTAGATCGCTACGAGCCAAGTAAAAGTGCTTAGTAATTTCGTTGTACGAGGAAGGAGATTCCCGATTGTCAGTACCCCCAACGTCACGCTGTTCCCCAACAGTCGCCGTGATGTTCCACATTAAATTCAAAAGCCATATACATGAGTGACCCATACCCTGTGGGTGCCGGAAAAAGCACGTAACAGTGAGCCGAAACGGATCGGCTTGATGGGCATTATTTCCCACGCGCTCAATATTCGTGTTAGTTGTAGGTCACGTAATCAAACGCGAATGGGAAGGAGAGAACGCTTCTTCTCCTCTAGCCCTGCCGTAACTGTGAATGACTGTGCGCGGCGGACGCTTATGGGGCCCGCGTGCCATATCTAACTGTTGGTAATCATTGGTGGGTGCAATGATAAAGGGCGACCAGGGATGACTGCTAACTTCATGCTCACTGTCTTCCTTGCCGGGCTGTCTTTCTGCGCCCCTAGTGTTGCAGAGTTAAGAGACAGAGGTCATCGCAGGTCACTCACAGAGACCGTCAGTAGTGGACATAAAAATAGGCAGATAATGATAATGAATATAATTTTCATAGTTTCGGTGAATCGCGCGGCTGTACGAGTTCGCCTCCGCTGCCGGCGTTCTTCACAATGCTTACGTTGTGAAAGCGAGTGCTCGAGGTCATCCAGTGAGGTATTTACAGGTTTACATGGTCCGAGCTTACTATATCCACTATGTCCACTATGCTTACTATTTTAATTTTAGGTGAATGTTTACTACAATTTATATGGCCACTATAACTAACGTATAGACTCGTGTAAGGGCCACACTTTTCTGTCGCGATTTTGACGAGCCTTTTATGGGACCGGGCCATATGACCTCATTTTTCCAACAATGAGTATGAAATCAGCCGTAAACCTCCGCGATCGCCTCCTCTCCACATCCAGTAGCGACGCGCGAAAGTACGCTGCGCGCGACAATTCGCTTTTGAGCCCGATCAGAATCAGCGCACGGAATGCGATTGCTTCTCGGTTGGATGTCCTTTTTTAATACTGGCTGTCAAGTTATGGGTTGCGGCCCTTACACCAGTGCGATCTTTACACGGATTTACGTGGTAGGAATCTTCCTTCGTGTAATTGTCTTCTACTTCGATATCACTAATACTGCGTCGCCTTCCCGGCCAAACTGCACTCCTTTTTATTTTTTTAGTTGTTTGAGTCCGAGTATAAGCACTGCTGCGCATGACTTCTAGACTTCTATTTATTCTGATTTTGAGTGAATCCGGCTTGGCATCACTTCGGTTACTGAGTGAATTTTATATAAAAGGTGGTTTAGCGAACAGTTTCCAACATTTTTAAAGGTGGCCTGTGGCAGATAGTACAATTCTGGTTCATGAGCTCGTCTACTCGAAGAGGCGGGCATTACTTGCACAAAAAATGAAATCCATAATTGACTAATTAACAAAATTAACCAATTAGGTTCTTAGCTAATTACCTTATGGCCCATGTTGCAATTTACAAATTCTAGCCGTGGAGTGCGGATCCACTTTGAACTAAATCTCAGGCTGACACCAGTGTCGAGATATTAATGCTCTAACTTTGCGGAGAAATACATTGGCGTGCCAGTCACTTTCTCAACAAAACGTCGTTTTATGCATCAAAGCACAAAAGTATGAAAAGAACAAATTATGGGATTTTACGTGCCAAGACCACAACCTGATTATGAGGCACGCCGTATAGTGGATGACTCTGAAATAATTTAGACCAGCTGGGGTTCTTTAACGTGCACCTAAATCTAAGTATACGGGTTTTCTAGCATTTCGCCCCATCGAAATGCAGCCGCCGTGGCCGTGATTTGATCCCGCGACCTCATGCTTAGCAGCTAAATCCAACACCATAGCCACTAAGCAACCACGGCGGGTAAGCGCAAAAGTAACTGAAACGGCAATGCATTTCTCCGCAATGTTCGGGAATTAATATCTCGAAACTGGTGCCATCCTGAGAATTAGTTCCTAGTGCATCCGCCTCACGAATTCCACGGCTAGAATTTGTAAATTGCAACGCGGGTCATAAGTTATTATGTTAAAAACCTAATTGGTGATGTTTTAATTAGTCGATTATGCATTTCAATTTTTTGTGCAAGTAATGTCCACCTCTTCGAGTAGACCAGCTCATGAACTAGATTGTGCTATCTGCCACAGGCAACCTTTAAAAATTTTTTGAAAGTGCTTGCTGAAACACCCCGTATTTTTGGCCTCTGCATGCAAGAGGCGAGGTTCTTTCCACCCCTAATGCGTAAATGTTGTAAATGATTAGAAGAGCTTTTTTTTTCTTTTATTTTGTCGCCAGTCGTTAGCTTTGCCTACTGCAAAAAGAGAATCAATATTGAGACACATATCACTCACGTGCTTTTCACACGGCGTTGATAGAAGACTCTGCCGAAGGGGTCACTGAAGTCTGCAGGTTTTTTTCAGGGCCAAAAAAGCACGCAAAGCAATTTGAAGTGAGGTGAACATACATCAACATATCCATTGTCTAGATATAGGACATCCAATTAGCTGGCTACCTCCTTCTCTTTAAAAAATATAATAAAATTTGTCCTTTGTATTTATTTAAATATATTGTGTCATTGCGGAAATTAAAAAAAAATGTTAAAGTGAGGAAACACGGATGAGGTAGCCGCCGCTGGTGCTTCTAATGCGCTTGTCCTGCTATTGTCAGGATTTCCCTAAATAAAGCGAAAGTATAAATTAAAAGCCGTGCACGTTCGCGCCAACAATGGTGCCGTAAGCTTTTAGCCACAACAAAAGTGAAAATGTGGAGGCAACGGAAAAGAATCCTCAAATTATATGGGTAACAGAACTCCGGTAATGACATTTTAGGGGCGGGGGAGCTCCGCCCCCCCCCCCCCCGGGAAAATTCTAAAGAGGACTCGAGCCCCGGAGCCCCCCCCCCCCCCCCCCCCTTTCCGTAGTCGGCGCCTATGCTTCAGGCCGCTCCACCAGGTGAGGCGTTCACAACTTCAAGTGAACCTCGACACGCAACCTACGCTGACGTTTTAAGATTTAGCGCCCCGTCGCCGGCGACACCTCCTACCGTGAGCGAATACCAGCGTGCGACTTATGCCGACGCATTCGGGTCCGATATCCTGGCACCAGCGCCCCTACCTTCCGTCACCTCGTATGCGACGCTTCAGTCAGCGTAGGCGGTTCCTTATTTTGGAGAGGCTCGGCCATCCGCGCGTAAATCGGACATTTGGCGCATGCCCGACCGACGACCGCTCTGTTACCACTGTGGCGAGGCGGGTCATTTATACCGAGAGTGCCAGTACCGCCGCCTTGGACTCCAGGGTTTTCCTGTCAATTCACCCCGACCCCGTTTCGGACAACGGCCGCCCCAGATTGAAGATTTTATCGCCCGACAGCGTGCCCCAACGTCATCAAGGCGCCAGTCGCGATCGCCGTCACCACGACCATCCTATTCGGGAGGTGCAAGTCGGATGTCACAAGGACGCTCTCCGAGCCCTCGCCTGGAAAATTGACGTCAGCGTCCTTTCGAGGCGATGCCACTGATACTCGACGTGCCGAAGACCTCCAATCGAAGCGACCTCAGACCGACGGAGACTTGACGACGCCGGTGTCTCAGGCTGGAGACAACTTTTCCATGAACATAGCTGTGCTGATAGACGGCCGAAATGTTACTGCCTTAATCGACACTGGCGCTGACTACTCGATTATCAACGGAAAACTGTCAAGCCGTGTAAAGAAAGTCATTACGCCTTGGACAGGGGCGCACGTACGGTCAGCTAGGCGGACATGTCGTCAAACCGCTTGGTGTACGTGTGCACTTCACGGGTGCAAAATCAAAATTCTACGTTTCCGATCAGCTCCCTTGTTCTCCGAGAATGCTCCCGTGAATTAATACTCGGAATAGACTTTCTTCGAGAGTATGGCGCCATCATAGACCTCCGCCGAAGCTGTATCTCTTTCTTTACAAAGAAAGCGACGACATGAGACGCCAGCCGCCGCACAGCCGCTCTTCGGATTACCGACGAAAGCGTCACGATACCACCTCGTGCTAGTGTAATGATTCCGGTAACGTCCGAGGGCATACGTCAAGGTGAAGTACTCGCAGAGTGCAACGTCTCCCTTCTCCTTACCCTCGGAATTAGCGTGGATCCAGGAATAATTGACGTTAGGGATCACCAAGCTGACGTCTTGATCACCAATTTCACAAATGAGCACCGACACCTCTTCCGTGGCACTGCCGTCGCTCACGCTGAAGCCTGGGGGGACGTCATTGAGTGTTTCAATTGTGGAGAAAGCGGCAGCGATGAAGATTGCGTCACAGATATCGACATCAATAACGAGCTGTTGGAGGACAATAAGGAGGCACTGCGGGGCCTGTTGCGTGAATTCAAGGACTGCTTTGCTCGATCGTTTAAAGTCAGTCAGACGCCAATCAGGTAGCATAGGATAATTACTTATGACGATGCACGTCCTATTCACCAGCAGGCGTATCTTGTTTCGCAGAAAGAACGAGAAGCAATCCAACGACAAGTCAAGGAGACGATTGATGATGGCGTCATTCAGCCTTCAAACAGTCCGTGGTGGTCACCGGTTGTCCTGGTAAAGAAGAAGGAGGTCACTCTCCGCTTCTGGGTTGATTACATAAAACTCAACAACGTCACAAGGACGAACGTTTATCCGTTGCCGCGCATAGAGGACTCTCTTGACCGGCTACGGCAAGCCAAGTTAACTTAAAAGCTTGACTTAAAAAGTGGGTACTGGTAAATTGAGCTAGACGAGCGTGACAGGGAGAAAACAGCCATTTTCACTCCGAATGGACTTTACGAGTTCCGAGTACTTCCGTTCGGGCTGTGCTCTGCTCCCGCAACCTTCCAACGAATTATGGACATGGTGCTCGCCGACCTAAAATGGCAAACCTGTCTCGTCTACCTGAATGATGTGGTCGTATTTTCAGGCAGCTTTTCCGGGCATCTTAAGCAACTGCGGCAAGTGCTCGAGGCAATCCGATCGGCGAACCTCAGGTTAAAGCCTCAAAAATGTCACTTCGATTATGAAGAATTGAAGTTTCTTGGACATGTGAGCGCTGAAGCCGTCCGTCGCGATACCGAGAAAACTGCCGCTGTAGCTGCTTTTCCGACTACTACCGACAAGAAAAGCGTTCGACCAGTAGGGCACCCAGGATCTCTGCCAGGGGGGGGGGGGGGGTTGACAGTTTGTCAATGCCATCTAAACCTTACTAATTTCAATTTCCTCACGGGAAATTGTCAAAAAATGCGCTTTTTGCGAGTGTGTACACGATTGCGCGTCTTACATCTTAGTTGCAGTACTCAAATGCGTCAGGAAAGAAAAGGGGTTAAACAAAAGGGGGGGTTAAGTCGGCCTCAGGGGGGGGGGGGGGCTTCCAACCCCCGCATCCTCCCCCCCCGTCGGTGCGCCAGTGCGTTCGACGCTTCCTGGGACTGTGCGCATACTACCGGCGCTTTATATGCATTTTTGCTAAAATTGCTGCACCACTTACTCTTCTCACTACAGATGACACGCCGTTCATCTGGAGCTCTGAACAAGAATCAGCTTCCGCCGAGCTCCGACATCGCCTGGTATCGCCCCCGGTTCTTGGGCATTTCGACGAGGACGCTGAAACAGAAATTCATACCGACGCCAGTAACATCGGTCTGGGTGCAGTGCTCGTACAGCGGCAGGAGAACGGCGAAAGGTCATAGCTTAAGCCAGTCGCACCCTTTCACGACTTGAGTCCAATTACACTACCACGGAGATAGAGTGTGTTGCCGTCGTATGGGCACTTGCCAAGTTTCGACCTTACCTCTATGGTCGCCCATTCAAGGTCGTGATGGATCATCACTACTTATGCTGGCTGGCAAACCTAAGAGACTCTTCTGGACGACTGGCCTGCGCCTGCAGGAATACGACGTTACCATCGTGTACAAGTCAAGGCCGCACACACGACGATGCCGACACATTGTCGCGCGCACCTGTTGAACCTGCCGGTCAACACATCGAAGACGAGAGCGCTTTTCTCGGCACCATAAGCGTGGCAGACGTATCGACACGGCAGCGAGCAGACTGTGAATTGCGCCCTATAATCGAACATCTAGAAGGCCGCAACGTCTCTTTGCTCCCGCAAATTGCTCGCGGTGTGTCGTCGTCTTGTTTACGACAGGGCGTCCTATACAAGAAGAATTCTGCTGCCAGCAACAACACCTATCTTTTGGTCGTACCCGCAGAGCTTCGTGACGAAATCCTGTTCGCATGCCACGAAGAGCCTCCGTCTGGCCACTTGGGTTTCACTCGAACCCTTTCCAGGGTACGGAAATAGTACAACTGGCCGAAGCTCGCCACTTTTGTTAAATGATACGTCCAAGCCTGCCGTGAACGCCAACGATGAAAGTCGCCGAATCTGACGCCTGTGGGATTGCTGAATCTTATCGCGCCGCCTCGATAGCCCTTCGATCACGTCGGCATGGACCTCCTGGGCCCATTTCAGTTGTCTACTTCCGGAAACAAGTGGATAATTATCGCCACAGACTATTTAACCCGCTATGCTGAAAAAAGGCTTTTCTTAAAGGAACAGCTTCTGAGGTTGCACAGTTTTTCGTAGAGAACATCCTACTACGTCATGGTTCCACATCCTGTGTCACCACAGATCGAGGAGCGGCGTTTACGGCAAGGCCGCTTGAAGAAGTTTTTCAGCTGAGTTACACCACGCACCGAAAGACGACTGCCTATCATCCTCAAGCAAATGGCTTGACCGAAAGGCTTAACAAAACGATCACCGACATGCTATCGATGTACATAGACGTGCAGCATAAGACGTGGGACGAGGTACTACCGTAGCTAAGCGTACGTCAACACCGATACGCAAGAGATTACACGCTTCACGCCTTTTTCTCTTGTTTACGGTCGTAAACGCCTTTCGGAAAAGCTTCTTGGTCGGTACTTCGGCCCTTACAAAGTGCTTCGGCGAGTGAGTGACCTCAATTATGAAGTTCTTCCGGGCGGCACTCAGCCAGCATGTCGCCGACAACCGAGGCCCGAGATTGTGCACGTAGTGCGGTTAAAACCATATTGCACACCATAATAGTCGTCGTTTCCGCACCATTATGTTTCTCTAGGCACACTGTCTCTCTGCCCGTACATGTTTGTTTTAGCATCGAGTCGATGCCCTTCTGGGAGGAGGGGTAATGCCACGCGCTTGTGCCACTTGCTTCCAGAAGAAGACTAGGACAGTCTAGTTCACGAGCTAGCGCCTGGGTCTTTTGTCGGTGCTGGAACGAAACAATCGCACACCTTCTTTGTGAGTGCCCTCGTTTCAACCTGCAGAGAGCAGCTCTCTCAGCGACAATAAATCAACTGGACAAACGCCCAATAACAGAAAAGAACATCCTTGGAAACTGGCCTACACAAACAACGGCGCGAGCCGCCCTGAAGGCACTGCTGCGTTACTTGAAAGACACCGGACTCAATGACAAATTGTGACTCTGCATTGTGTTACTTAGGACGGAACGTTCAGACAATGCAACACGAGAACGCCTTCGCGGACTTCATGACAGTGCCCACAGAAACAGTTCTGTTTTGTGTGCGTGTGTGATTTTCTTGTTTCCTTCCTTTTTGTTTATTCTTTATTTTCACTTATTTTTCTCTCTCTCTCCTTTCGCATCCCTTTACCCCTCCCCCGGTACAGGGTAGCCAACCGGAGATAACCTCTGGTTAACCTCCCTGTCTTTCCTTTACCTTTTTCTCTCTCTGGAACGCATGTGATGCCATATTTAATATTGTAATGGAAACAAGGAGACTGCCATGCTAATTTTTTTTTCGCAAGACAGCAAAAATATTTGCTTCAAATTTTAAGGTGCTATAGCATGAAAATTAATATTAACGATTAGAATTCCTTTATTATCTCATTCTTAAGTAAGTAAATCCCATTTAGGTATCCTTCATTTTTCTTCCCACTGCCGCCCGATTCATGGCCAATCCTCCGTGTGGGTTGTGCTATCTCTAGAGGCACCAAACCAAACCAAACCAAAGCTGCGCTGCCCCTCCGATGACTCGGACTTAATATAACGGCCTCGTTTAGAAGGCGCGCATGCATATTAAACATGACAATATATATATATATATATATATATATATATATATATATATATATTGTCTGACCAGTCTCTACTGACACTGGGTGAGCATTAAGACAGGACTTCCCGTTGAAAATCATTGCTTCACGCTTCAAAGAACGAAGGAAGCACCACCACAATCCTTATAATGGTACATCAATGAAGAAATCTTGGTAAAGCCATATAAGTTTAAGGGCAGCTAGACAACGGGCAGTGAGACCAAGTTAGAGAGACGGGAGAGGTTAGCGAGCCAGAAACAGTCACATATAACGTGATCATAATGACACACATCACACTTACATAGGGTGGACTACTCTTATCAAGCCACGTCAGTAACCTTTTAAAGGTACGGTACGTTACGATAACTCAAAACGTGGAGGCTATGTTCTCACCAGAATGGTGCGCTTGCGAAGTCTGTACTATGTTAATGGCCAATCACGTCTTAATGTCCCATATTTTGGTAAGATATCAGATGAAATACATTCGTCAGAGGCTCTTACAACTCATACGGCAGTCTATATGACATACTTCAGTGCAGAGCCGAGGCTCCTGTAAGTGGCAACGTTGCGCTGTGTAGACAACCGATTCTTGAAACACACATGAACTGTGCACAATAAAGATGGGCATACTTAATCAACAATAAAATTTAGCTTTGAAGAAGAAAGTCTAATACTTCCTCTCAATCCCAGAACTGGAAAAACGAACTCTCATATTCAGACTCATACCTAGAGCTGGAAAAGGAAGAGGAATAACAGTTCAGCATCTTTTTTTTCGCTGTGTCTGATGAAGCAGAAACTACGCTTACTATTTTTACGCTTCTTCATTGGGCGGAGCAGCGAAATGTCGAAAACGAGCATCGATAATGGTAATGACTGCTAATGATATTTATTAAGGTAATAATATATTATAGCTAGTAGAAAGAATTTGCATTCCTTATAAACTGTCAATTTGTTCTAACTATTCACTGTAGAAGGAAATCTGATTGTTCGATGAAAGTAGTGAAAAGCGGTAACGTAGTAACACCACAGAAATAGCAAATGTCGTCAGTAAAAATTACTATGTAGGAATCGGCAGCAACTCTGTTATTGAGGGTTGACGCGCGTTTGGAGAAAAACAATAGCAAAACAAAACTAGCATTCGACTTCACGTGACGTACCCCACCCTGCTCAAATTTCTGTCAAGAAGAAACAATGATATTGAACACCGGGATGCGAGAAAAGAAAATGTGGTATGTCGCTTAGAGATTGTCTTTTATGTCTCAGTTATTATACGATGCATCTGTTCGGAAGGTCTTGATAAGAAGAACATTATTTCAAAAGGAAGCAGCAAAATGTGGCCCGCGTTCACATGCTCCGTCTGACAGCCCGAGTATCCAGTGCGATGAAGATTAAACATATAAAATCCTGTCCTTGAAGGCAAACTCGAGAGGCCTCGGAGACGCCCCTGTCTGCAGCTCCACGTGGCCTGGCCGTCGGCCCTGGACAGTTCTGCGTACGAAGTGATTAGGGCGCCTCGATAGTAGCGCTACCATCCGCGGTGGTGAAACCTCTGAACTAGAATATCGAGGAGACATTTTGGTCTGGTGTCCAGAGTGTGCTGTCGGCATCCAATACTCCGCCGTTATTACGACGGCACGTGTAACAGTTGGATCTGCTACACAAGCTATGATGGCACGGTCGCGCAGCTGCGATCGTGTCTCACAACCTGTGCAGATATGGTGGAAATTGAGTTTACAAGATTGTGAGAGAAAAAATGTTCTTGTGCCAGTGGAGATGGTGACGAGAAATAGGAGCGCATTGGATGAATGGAAAACAAACTGGTGGAAAACAGTGATTGCGTGCGCTGGGCCTTGGAAATGTTGCTGTGCGCTTGTACGCCGGTACAAGCATGGCTCAGTTTTCTAGCAATGTAGGTAAACCACCTCAGATATTTTTTGAACATTTCAAGTAAACACGCGCATCGAGTTCATAATGCCGTCACGATCAACGATGCCAAACGCTGCAGCGCTACGCGCCGCGGGCGCGCCACAAAACAAAAACAAAAACAAAAACAAAAAAAAGAAAAAAGAAAAAAACAATGCCGTCCTCCTCCCCTCGCCTTTCCGGTAACCCCAGCGGTCGTCATGACGTCAGCATTGGGAATCACTGATCTCCACTATAATTTGCTGGATGCCGCATCGCCGCTCACCGCGGCGGGCGCAAGTGAAGTCACCGGAAGTTAGGAGACGCCCGGCGGCTTGTCCCGGAAGGAGGTGTCTGCTGCCTTTACCAGTGCGCGTTTTAAGGGGATCAAGCTGCGTTAGAATGGTTTTTTTTTCGTTCTTTTTTGCGCAATAACAGTTATTCTTTTTTTTCTGTCAGGAACATGCCTTCTTGCCAGTCTGAGCCTGTATTCTTGTAATTTTATTTACTTAAAACAATAATATTGATGACCAGCGTTCGAGTGTCCATCATTCCCAATAGCGACGCGATCGGCGCGGGATTCCAGCTTTGGAAAGCAGCTGCATAGAATTACGTGAAACATGGCATCACATCAGGAACTTTCAATTGCAGTAGGGATGTCTCAGGATCGATCGCAATTGGGCTCGCGCAAAACGGCCAACCACATTCGAGAAATTCGTTCCCGATCACGCTTGAACGCGATCGAATATGCTCGGCTACTTATGCGCCAGCAAGGAAATATTTTCCATATTGGATATGTGCTCTAAATTCCGCTTTGCTGTTTTCAGACGGAGTTTATGTATGCTCGTGACTGATATAGCCAGTTTACAGTGCATGGTGTTATAACTCCTCACTGATGTCCTTCCTTTAACACATAGCAAACACGGAGTGGTGAATAACAAAAAGTTTGGTGAAGAAAACTCATGCGCATTTATTTCAAATCATATGTTAACTCTATCAACGGTGGAAGGATATGGTACAAATGATGCAGGCTAATGCACAAAACATCTTGTTTACTATTAAAAAAAAAAAGCCGGCAGATCCCATGCCATGTGGGAATCGATGTTATGCGAAGCAGTGTGCGGGGAGCCTACAACGTTAACGAAACGACCATGAGAGCACCAAGACGTAGGCAGCTCTTTCATGACCTACATGACACGCATGTCATGAGTCCTCGGGAGTCCCTTTAGCTACACCTAAGAGACCTTAAGGCGAAAGCCATAGTCATGCTTATGACTATGACTTCGGCCATCAAGCTTTAGCCTTTTCCTTCACTTAGTACCACATCCGAACCCAATCCGTTGGTTTTTGAGTGTTGATTTTTTTTCGCTGAGTCATCGTCATTTTTGCTGAGCCATGCTCATGGCTGACTTCTACCAGCCCCCTTTAGTGTTTCCTTCACTTAGTACCCACGTCCGAACCCGTTTCAGTGGTTTTTGAGTGTTATTCTTTTCGCTGGGTCATTGTCATGACCTACATGATACGCATGTCATGACATTTGTGTCATGACCTATCACTTATGTTCGTCATGCACTCCTGTCCTACTATGCCGATTTTGGTACCGACCAAGTTAACGAAACGACCATGAGGGCACCAAGACGTAGGCGGCTGTTTCATGACCTACATGACACGCATGCCATGACATATCATTTATGTTTGTCATATAATCTTGTCATAGTATGCAAACTTTGGTACATACCAAGTTAACGAAACGACCATGAGAGCACAAAGACGTATGTAGCTAGATAGACAGATAGATAGATACTGTCAAAGTAGCAAATGTCCACCAAGGAATGCTTCGCATTAAAAAAAAATTCTGGAATCTTTCTTTGTGCACACACTTCAGCAATGCTGATGACTACTGGTTGTGAAAAAGAATGTTAAAGTGAATTGAATATCGTAGGGACAGCATCAGGTCATAGCCGCGTTCGTGCTCGCGTGCGGTCGAAGCACGACTCCGCGAAGTGGTCGCTACAAAGGCTGCTTCCCGGTGATGGCCTCCACTTGTCTCGCCTTAAGTTTGCAACCCATCGACTGCACAAATCTCTCCGAGACCACGGGAACCGCTGCATAAAATGAACCAACTTGTAGTGCCTGTGGTTTGCAGTGTTGGGATGCACGCCGAAATGCCAGCGGTACAGCCTTGGTTTTACGCAACGCACAATGCAAATTACACTGATTTGAAAAATGCTTACGCGTGAAACATTTTTCCAAAAGACTTCTCCGGCCTGCGTGTGCAATTCACGGCACAACAAGCAGACATTTTTGGGCAGAAAAAGAAAACACGTCGAGCGCATGCGAGCTGCAAAGCGATGCGAAGCCGCAAACGGCCGACTTCCGGGACAAGGCCTATCACTTCCGGTAGCTTCAGTTGCGCGCGCTCGAAGCGCCATCCAGCCCCCTATAGTACAGATCAGTGGGGGGAATCTGGTGATGTCAACGGCGGAAACGATGTCCATTGGTCGAACAAGAACCTACGACTTCTGGTTTGTCTGCTAGCAGGTACGCGCGCTCCCTGCTCGTCCTCGCTGCGTTGCTCGCTTGTGCGCGCTTGCGCATCGGTAATTACAGCCCGCAACGCAAGTGCCAAATCACTCGTGTCCCAACACAGTCATGCTTAGCGGTCTGATTAGCTGCGCGAACAGAGTGCGACTGTGTTGGCTTTTCCAGACATTCGCGCAACGCATGGTCTATAGCGGCACGCTTCGCATAACACGGGCCGGCACCGCAGCAACAGCGGGTAGCCGAGAAGCGCTGAGTCCCCGTCCACGTTACCGGCACGGTAACTCGCCACACGCCGTTTGCCATTCGCGGGCCGCCGTTCGACAGCGGTTTTGCTCGCGAGCGGCGAGATTTCCTTGCCGTACGTAGAGATGATGAGACCGGGACTCATTTGTGCGGCAGCCTCACCGCCGCTGATCGCTCGACGGCGCCGATATCGTCGCTAGGCCTTTTACGGTTCCCTTCAAGCGGACGGCGCTTCGAAATGAATTACCGACGCTCACAAGCCGCAATATTTTATTATCGTTGTTATCGCTCTTCGCAATAATTGTACACACAGAAGAAAAATACGCTGATATAAGCGGCGCCGTCGGCTGCGATGCGAGCACAGCCGAGCCGGTCGTCTCCCGTCGGTAGCCGTGCACCCAGCTGCAACCGATGTTTTCGTTGCCGGTGGCGGAGGCGCGCAGCTTCGCGGTCGTCGATTGGCCCATTGATCGTGCAGCGGGCGGGGCGCCGGCCGAACTGCCGTTTACTTTGGACACCTCTCGCGCGCCAGACTGGAGGCCGGTTCGTCGTCCGAATATGTGCCGCTAGCATGGACGTGGGACGTGGAGCGTGGACGTGCCTTAACCGGAAGTAGGCAGTGTTTTGAGAAGCGCGTTGGCGATGACGTATGTCACGTGACATTTCGAGCAGCACTCGGCGAGGAGGGGAGACCAGCCAACGAGGAGAGAAGCGAAGGAAAGAGCGAAACGAGCGAGGGCCGTTTTTCGATCATCAAACACGTGTAACTCCGCTATTACGGCACCATTTCGAAAAATTCTCGCGGCTACGTGTTCGTTGTAGACTCGTGCACAACTGCAACACAACAAGTAAATTTCGACCTCTGTGTGGTTTAGTGGCCCTTTAACCTCCCATGTCAAGGCAACATGTGCACGGTACGGAGAGGAGGCGAGGCACACGCCGCTCCGCGAGGTGGTTGCTAGGCAACTCAGTGACGTCATAGCTCGACGAGGTTTCGCGACAGCAGGCGTCATTTTTTATGGTTAGCTAGAACAACTTCGCTGTTAAAACGCCGCTGTGCGAGATTTCAGAACACGGAGGCAGGGGGTATTTCGGAGGCCGCAAGCAGTAGGTTAAAATGGCAAAATATGACAGCTGAGTTGCTTGCAAGTATATACATATTACGTGTTCGTTGTAGACTCGTGCACAACTGCAACACCACAACTAAAAACTAAATTTCGACCTCTGGGTGGTTTAGTGGCCCTTTAACGTCCCATGTCAAGGCAACATGTGCACGGCACGAAGAGGAGGCGAGGCACACGCCGCTCCGCGAGGTGGTTGCTAGGCAACTCAGTGACGTCATAGCTCGACGAGGTTTCGCGACAGAAGGCGCCATTTTTTATGGTTAGCTAGAACAACTTCGCTGTTAAAACGCCGCTGTGCGAGATTTCAGAACACGGAGGCAGGGGGGATTTCGGAGGCCGCAAGCAGTAGGTTAAAATGGCAAAATATGGCAGCTGCGTTGCTTGCAAGTATATACATGCTACGTGTTCGTTGTAGACTCGTGCACAACTGCAACACCACAACTAAATTTCGACCTCTGGGTGGTTTAGTGGCCCTTTAACGTCCCATGTCAAGGCAACATGTGCACGGCACGGAGAGGAGGCGAGGCACACGCCGCTCCGCGAGGTGGTTGCTAGGCAACTCAGTGACGTCATAGCTCAAAGAGGTTTCGCGAGAGAAGGCGCCATTTTTTATGGTTAGCTAGAACAACTTCGCTGTTAAAACGCCGCTGTGCGAGATTTCAGAACACGGAGGCAGGGGGGATTTCGGAGGCCGCAAGCAGTAGGTTAAAATGGCAAAATATGACAGCTGCGTTGCTTGCAAGTATATACATACTACGTGTTCGTTGTAGACTCGTGCACAACTGCAACACCACAGCTAAATTTCGACCGCTGGGTGGTTTAGGGGCCCTTTAACGGTAAGTCGCGGTCTCGGATCATTGGCGCGAGCGTGAATAATAACTGTCCACGATAGACTCTCGCCTTTTTCTAACAGCACAAAGGTCAGCGTGCAGCATTCTCGTAAACGCATATGCTTTTAGCCAAATATATATTTCCTCGTATTCCAAGCAACTGAACTTTCAATTAAGAAAGCGGTGGGTAATCTAAGAGAGAAGTACGGCCGTCGATGCAGTTTAACCACCGTCACAACACTAGTACGAAGAAACGTGTAAGCTGGTGGGCGATGGTGGTGTGCTTTAGCGGTAAGTTTTCATTTTGACAGAGTGTATTGCATTATTAAACCAGTACTTCGGTGGCATCATTGTTTACATCGATAAGCAGTGACATTTTCAATGTGCAGAAAGACTTAGCTCAAGAACTGCACAGAAACACATCATCGAATAAGAAAATTCTTTACACAACCATTTTTTTACGTTCGAATTATACTGCTGAAAGATTATTGTGCAGATTCTAACGCACAGTACATATCGATGAACAAAAGTTGGAGAAGAAACGACAGCTGTATTAATTTTTATTTATATATTGACGCGTCAGTATGAAATGACGTTAAACTCGAAGGTCATGCACCGTTACCTAATGCTGTTTCAAGCCGTATTATGACGACTGTGTTGATCCTACAGTTACGTTTCTATTGATATTGTGACGAGCGCGCGAAGTTTGATTGCTAAAATTATTGGCATCTCCTAATTTAAAGTTCTGGTTCACTTGAAGATTAGCGATTTACACGTAGCACGTCAATGAAATGTCAGGCATGAGGCAATTATGTTAGCCCCAAGAAAACTTAAGACTCAGTCCGGACCTTTCTTGAGGGTTTACGAGAGGCGAGGTTTTGCATTACGTCCAAGAAGAAAGTGCCGCACTTGCCGA
This sequence comes from Dermacentor silvarum, assembly GCF_013339745.2. Taxonomy (NCBI): domain Eukaryota; kingdom Metazoa; phylum Arthropoda; class Arachnida; order Ixodida; family Ixodidae; genus Dermacentor; species Dermacentor silvarum. Next base: position 186,989,452 of record NC_051157.2, read on the forward strand.
AGCTATAACTAACATATCATCCCGTAAAAAAAAAAAAAAAAAAAAAAGAAGAAAAGCAAGAACTTAAGTTGACCGAGCGACTTTTTGGCGGGCACAATTCTAACCTTCTCGGCGCGGTTTTCGACATACTTGCTTAAGCACAGACACGAGACACTAAAAGACGGTTGAAGCGCAAAATTATATCAAATATAGTAAAATTCTAATAAAATTCTAGTAAAGCACCAATTCTAGTAAAATAAGTGCTTTCGCACGCCTATACGCATCATGTCAATACCACATAGTCATCTTTGTTAAGAGGAAGCTATAGCTCAAGGCCCACTCTAATTTTGCTATTGAAATACACGTAAAACGCAGGGATGTTTTTATGAGATAAGCACTGGGCCAATTTGAATAAAGTGTATCCAAGTTAGAGACAAAAGTAAATTCTAGCAATCCAGGAAGCAAGCAGAATTTAAATTGAGAGCCCCAAATGTTCTAAAACATTGCTGATAATTGGGATATATATATATATATATATATATATATATATATATATATGCACGTCGGGAACTCTGCGCCAAAACAGATTTTTGTTGTTCTGTAGCTGCTTCTGTTTGAGCATCTCAAGCTGACAAATCGGATTTATGAATTGGCAGCTTACGTGAATTTGTTCCAATGCATTATTAGGTGCAGTTCACGGAATAGTGAAATAGTTTTTTCATTACTGTGTTACGGAGTTGTGAACTTGATACTTGAAAAGAAAAGTGTGCAATTCTTGCATTCTACCGGTGCTATCATATGGGGCAGAAACTTGCTTAAGCACAGACACAAGGTTAACAGACAGAAGTTAACAAAGAAGCCCGACAACAAGTTCAGGATTGCGCAAGGAGCGATGGGGCGAAAAAGATTAGACGTAACGTTAAGAGATCGGAAGACAGCGCTGTGGATTAGAGACCAATCGGAGGGTAGCCGATATTCTAGGTGACATTAAGAGAAAAAAATGGAGCTGCAAAGGTCATGTAATGCGTAGGGCAGATTACCGGGGGACCAATAGAGTTACACAATGGGTTCGAAGAGAAGGGAGGCGTGGCCGAGGACTACAGAAATTTAGGTGGGGCGATGAGATGAGGAAATTTGCACGCATAACTTAGAATGAGCTAGCGCAAGAAAGGGGTAATCGGAGATACTGGGAAAGGCCTTCGCCCTGTAGTGGACATAATAATAGGAAGATGATGAACTTGATATGAACTTTTCAGAGCTTTTCCAATGATCAAACATTTTTTGAAAAGAATATGTCGTAAATGGAGAGTACACTTGCTACAGTTACTAGATTTTGACTTTTTTAATGCAAGAATCCTGCTCAATATCAGTGCAATGGTTGTCGAGAATAACGATTTCTCTGTTCCCATATATATAGATCAGATCTCCAGAGCCTAAGCTTCTTCTTAAATGACAATATAAGGACCGCTAGAGAAAACGACTATCAAAACTATGCCTTTAGTTTCTTTTTCTGTCTATAGAAACGTGCTAATGGGGATGAAAGCAACTGGTTGGAGTCGTGGAAGTCGTATTTAGTCGTGTTTGCAACGTACCGCCTGCAATCAGCATCCAGGATTAAAAAGGGCGAACTCCAACATCTTTTTTCCGGTTCAGCTTAGCAGTATTCTATTACGTAAGCAATGATAGAATCTGCTATCATTAACAGGGTTACCGCTTCGTGTGGATGGCAAGGCAGATTTGACCACGGCCCAATTCATTCTCAGCGTGAAACATGGCGAAAGATACGAGCAGCAGATTCGTCATTTATTGGAATAAACCCAACTGTATAAAAAGGGAACTGCAAATGAAGCAAGCTGACTTGTCGCAAGCTATGCGACAGGCCATGCTCACTTCTCCCTGTCCGTAAACTCTTCGTGATTTCCATAAAATATGTTTGTTACAGAGAATCCTTCCCCAATCATCATCATGTTTCCGTCTCCTTTGCTGCGTTCACACTGACCTCGCGAATCTGATCGCGAGAGCTCGAAGCGAGCCTTGACTCGCAGGGTCCAAACGGGAGGGTTGGGATCTCAGAAACATGGCGGGTGGACAAGGGTAGAAGCTGTGGACAGTGTCGACAGTGGACCGTGCTTTGTGATTCTCATGGTCGTACCTGCCAGACATTCGGTCTGATTGGTATCGGACCGCTCCATCATGCCACGTGGTTGCACATTAATACCGGACAGCAACTGTGGGTAAATCCAGACTCAGCTGTACAGAACTTACGTGATAAGCACGAGAAACGAGATGCCAGTTTGGGCTACAGGACAGCCTCGCTCTTTCATTTTATCTGGTAGAGCGGTGGAGAAGTTATTTGGCATGAGTGGTCACGCGCCTGTAGCTCGGTTTGCACGCTACCTCTACGTCAGACATGCCCGTCGCGCTGCCGATACAAAGCATCAACAACTCGTCATCACACCGGTGTTGTTTACAGACAACCACATTTTTAATTACGCCAAATAAGTGCACCATTTTCCCACGTAGAGAGGAGTAAGAAGATATTAATGCATGTGTTATTTTCGAATCGGAGGTTACTTTTCCATGTTTTACTTCAAGTTATCTAAATATTGATTTTTTTTATTATTCAGCGAATGTGATTGTATTTCTGGATATATGCTATGAAAGGCTATTTTTATGTCTTCTTGTTGATTATTAGTCTCACGGGTGTACTTTATCTCTCATTTCTGGGGTTTTACATGCCTAAACAAGTTCTGATTATGAGGCACACCGTAGTGGAGGGCTCCGGATTAATTTTGACCACCTGGGTTTCTTTAACGTGTACTACAACGCAAGCACACGGGCGTTTTTGTATTTCGCTTCCATCGAAATGCGGTCGCCGCGGCTGGGATTCGATCCCGCGACCTGATGCGTATTTTATCTCTTGGTGATTTTATTTCTTTTCCTCTGTATGGCTTTTATGCTCATTTTATTTATACCTTAGCGGTCATATATGTTCTTGGTTTTCAGTGCTTTTCACATTTTTTCGCGGAGATGCATCTCAATTGATACCATTTTCTATGTTTCTTAGGTGTGTGCTGAAGTTGCAAAGTATGTTTTTCTTCCTTCCTGCATATGTACTATTCGGTTACTATTCGGTTGTGTACCGCGGCTCACTTGCTGTCGAATTCTGTAGGGGGCCGGAGCCTTGTCAAGTGGAAGTTTTTTTCCGCCACCCCCTTATTTCTCACCGAGAAATAAAAGTTCCATTGATTGATGATTCCTCGCTTTGTGGCAAACAAAGGAAGAAGATACTACTGAGAGTAGTTGTCAACCAATATTCATCCCTTCGCGCTATACTGAAACGTTGGTCTATTTTAGAACACAAATGAAGAACACTTCTTGCCGTGAACAACTTTTTATTTAGCTTGTACATTTTTAAGTATTGGTGCACAATCCACGTTTTCTATTTATGTCTCTACTGATTTACTTATTTTATTTATGTATTCATTGCAGTTATTTAGTGCGTCAGCGAAGTTGTGTAACTTATTTTCCTGAGTATTGAAATCATTTTGTTTCGTTTTCACTTATTTATTTTTGAAAGTGCCCAAGAACAGCCCAATACGCCTTAGTATTGGTGCACTTGTGTTACACAAAGAACCGAAAACAAAACAACCAAGATGAGGTATCGCTGGAAAAGCGTTGTTTCTAACCTTTTCATCTAGCACCTATAGTTCAGCAATCTACCTCGCCTGAAATTTGCTATTTATGACCTGTAATACTGCACAGCCCATGAACTGATTACGTTAACCCAAGAAAGCCCGAACACCCTTCTATATCAAGAAAAATTTTAATTTGTTCAGTTTTATTTCTGGCCGTAGAGGAAATACATTCTTACACACATACATAAAGTAGAAACTGAACAGTTGCACATGGTTTTAATAAACTCCCAAGTACTATAGTAAATATTTACTAGCGATTGGCTTGACGAACTACCCACAGCCCGAATCTCGCTTCATGTTATCAAAAATGCTACGGCAGACTTTGCGTTACGTTTGTAGCGCTTAAATTCGAATCTTGTGGACTTGATAAGCGTATCGAAAATGACTCTTTCGGCATTTTTGAGTTAAGCTGTATTTACATACTCTGGTGAAGGAGACCGTGTCTTGCTTATACTCAAGCCTACCGCGATCTAAGGCATTTTGAACGCCAAGCAACCTTTAAAGCACCTCGCACGGGCTTGAAGGTCGAGCTAATAATCACATTCGCTCACTCAAGACGCGACTGACCTTTTTCGATCCAAACAGACAGCGTTCAAGGTCAGAAAAGGGTCCCACACCTAAGTGGATGTAAACACGTAGGCTCTTTTTGCTTGACTACGCGAAGAAAGGACAAGCGCAACCAGGTTGATGGGCTCTCTTCGCGATCAGGTTTTCCACGGTAAGCCAATGTTTGCACAAACCGGTTGATAGGCTATTTTACTGGCGTGAGCAGCACGAATGGTTCACCGTCAGCTAGATGCCGCGCTAGCAATATCTAGGGGAGCCTATGATCGTCTCTTCTTTTTTCGTCCGTGTCCAACAGTTTCGCTGACGGATCATAAAACTATCTATTCTAAGGTGAGATCTCAGCAACTACAAGGCTGACTTCGATACGCAGCATGATAAGCTAACACAAGACATTTACGGCGTTATTGATTAGACCACTTTGACGAAAGCGCGTCAACATCCTTCGACGAGATTACTAATGTCGCGTGCTAGGTGTGAAGAAGGGCAGCACTTGTTGTTGCATTGGAGCCCCACTGTGCTCTTGTGACAGAGGCGCTTCAAGATATTTTATCGCTCCAGGCAATGTAACAATAAATGCGCCCTTTTCCACTGTGGCACCAAATTTATGCTAGCATATTGCAAAGTTCCAATTTCACTTTTTGAAGCATGACTAGTTTTGGTGGGGAAAACACTGGCACCCAGTTTTCTGCGTATAATTTTGTTATTCTATTAACAATCAGCCATATCACGGATTGTATGACTAAGAATGAAACGGGAACAGGGTAAACGGAAAGAGATGAGGTAGGCTCTAATCCCTCTGTCCCTTTTCCTACCCTAATCTGATATGCAACTATTCGCGACAGCACTTGGAGGCATGGAACGTAGACGTCACTGTATTAGGGAACGATATCGCTGATGAGGAGTGGCCTATCACCGAAAAAAGATGTTCAGCCTCCCGCATTTTTAGCTATATCGCGTGAGAACACTATAATATGGTCATACGTCGTCCTGAAGGGAACATCGCATTGGGCGACTCTTGCACCGGAGAGTGCTTAGTGCACTTTATTTATTTATTAACTCTCAGGCCCACAGCGCGATTTAGGCATTACAGTGGGGGAATTGCATACAGCAATGTACACAGCCTATACCATAGAATAAATACCAGTACACTATACAATACAATAAAAAAAGCGTAAGGGAACAAAAAGTGGTAAATCAGGATATCAATGTACAGCACGAACAATAAAACATTATTTAGGCAAGTAACGGCATCATACAGCTAAATAACAAATCACTATGAAATGATAGCGAACTCTACATTAACTATATACTCTAAAATAAAGAACAAGATTTAAACGTCCAGTTACAAAATGCTCATTATTTCGTATACCAACTACGGCAGCAGGCAGTCGATTCCATTCTAAAATAGTTTTGGGGAAAAAAGTGCTTTTGAAAAGCTTAGTTCTACAGCTGTATTCCCTAACCTTGAGCTCGTGATCTGTTGGTCTGGATATATAATACGGCTGAAGAATATACTTATTGCGGTCTATGCCAATTTGGCCATAAAATATATTGTGAAAAAGTTTCAAGCGTAATGCCGGCCTACCCTTTTCTACAGTGTCCCATCTTAATGTTTGTTTTGCAGTAGTAATGCTTATGTTTCTGTCATAGTTGCCGATTATATATCCTGCTGCTATATTCTGAACTCTCTCAAGTTTATCTTGGTCGGTTCACGTAGGAGGGTCCAATATGGTGCATCCATATTCTAAAATGGGTCTAATATAGCTTTTGTAGAGAAGATCACTTTCCGCCGTGCGTTCGCTCTCCGTGATAGCGCGCGTCCCCCGCGCGCTTTCACTCGCGCATACAGCGCGCGGCGGCGATTTTATCGCCCTTGGACTTTATAAAGAACCTCACGGCGACGGCGACGGCGTCGCCGATGGCAGAAATCCGCTTGATGTGTTCATATAATTGCTATCGCAATAATAAATGTATCTCTCTGACGAAGACAAGCCACTTTGTCTTGAGCGACGTTTCTTGTTCTATTACCGTTAATCATACATGGTAGCGAAGCCCATGAAGTGTCGAAGGAAGCATTTACTGCGCATAGAAGAGCGTTAAAAACAGAACGACAGGTTGAGAATCCAGTGACCACCAGACACGCCATTGTAATAGTTATATTCGGCAACTTTTCTTAATGAAATCTGAAAGGAACTGACGTTCATGCGAACCAAGAGAGAAAAGAACGTTTCGCTGTGGCTTAACAGCCGAATTTTTTTTGCTGTTGAGCGCGGTGCCGTGGGTTGGTTTTTCTGACTTTTGTGGCCACAATGCTTCGTAGATCCTATGTAAACAATTTTACGCGTACCATATTTAGGCACAGGTAGAAGAACTCCAAATGATCAGAATTATTACGAAGCCCACCACTACGGCGTCTCTCATACATCCTGTGTTGTTTTCAGACGTTTACCACAATTGTTGGACCATCCTGTCGAGACTCTTCTACTAGCTTGCTTCATTCACGAAATATGCTGTTAGCACGGGATTGTGTTTTAACGCGACAGCGTTAAGGGCCCCGTGTCGCAGAAAATCCGGTGTCGGCAACCGGCGTGCGATGTCGGCGGGTGGCGGAGAAAATCATCCCCAACCACCCCGACCGCGCAGGCCCTCCACGTGGTGCAAGGTTTCGGTGAACATAAATTGAATTTCTCACAGTGAAATCCGTCAGAAAAATGGTAAAGTACGACTTTACCATTAGGCGTCGGATTCGCCGTCGGATTGTTTACCATTTAGCGTTGGATTGTAATTTGAATGTACGAGAAAACCCAATTCTGCTACGAGGAAACTCAAACACAAACCCCTTTCTCAGCATTTCTACCAGCGCTACAGCCGCGTGTTCGGGCACTTTACTTGCGAAAATGATATCCAGATGGCACTCGGATCTAAGCAGGTCTAAGCATCCTAAGCAGGTCTAATTGGGACTTCGTGTGTTATTTCGTTTTGGACACATGCGCGTGTCGGGGCACTAGCAAACAATTAATAAAATAATAAGAAGGTGCTAGGGCTTTCAAATTTTCATATAAGACCACTTATATTGCCCCTAGAAAAACGTCTTTCCAGCAATGAATTTCTGTTAAAAGTGAAGTCGACTTTAAGGGAATCAGTTTAAGCTTGGTCTTTGTAAGCTGGCTTTGCCACGTTTAATGTTGAAGTGAATGAAGCCTACTTGCCGTATGTGAACGATGCGATGCGATCGGGTCACAATAACGCTATCGCGTTGTACTCTTAAAGACGAAGCTTAAGCATCCTATATTTTTATATAACTCTGGAAGGGGGAGGGGGAAACTGCGTTCATTATTAACTCGTTTCCGTCTCTAACGTCAGCGCAGAAAAGAAATGAGTGGATTGGCACACGCATATGTAATTTTTTTCCGCGAATTTTTTTCCCGGGAAATCTGCTGTCATGAAAGAGGCCAAAGCTGAAAAAAAGGAAGGCTGTGACTGCATTCTCCCAAAACAATACCTCTATGCTAGCTCTAGAAGTTAACACCGGCACAGAACAATAGGTGCTGCCTTCAAGAGGCTGCTTTTGAGTGACGAATGGTGAAAGGCTGCCTGTGAAGCGTGCGTCATGCCCCAATGAGAAACGTTAAATTGATACGTGCCGGTTGTTACGGCATTAAATGCGAAGCATTTCTTGGCGAACATTTGCTACTTTGACCGTATCTATCTAGCCGCCTACGACTTTGTGCTCTAATGGTCTTTTCGTTAACTTGATATGTACCAAAATTGACATACTATGACAAGAGTATATGACGAACATAAATTGATATGTCATGGCATGAATATCATAACATGCGTGTCATGCAGGTCATGACAATGAGCCAGCGAAAAAGTTTAGCACTCAGAAACCACTCAAATGGGTTCGGACGTGGGTACTAAGTGAAGGAAACACTACAGGATGCTGGTAGAAGTAATAGTCATGAGCATTACTCAGCAAAAATGACAATGACTCAGCGAAAAAAAGATCAACACTCAAAAACCACTGAATTGGGTTAGGACGTGGGTACTAATTCGTGGGTACTAAATCGTAAGGGTACTAAGTGATCGTAAACTTTTTAGTATCCAATAACCTATTTCATCCTGCTCAACATGGCTTCCGTAAAGGTATTTCACGTGATACTCAACTAGCTTTATTTCTTCATGATCTAAGTTCTAACCTCGACTTGAATGTACCTGTAGATGCCATTTTCTTAGACCTTGAAAAGGCATTTGACAAAGTCCCACACCAATGGCTACTCCTAAAACTTTCCCGTCTCAACATTAATCCATTGGTACTGGACTGGATACGTAGCTTTCTCACTAACCGGCAGCAGTTTGTATTTGCTAACACGCAGTCATCTAAACGGTCTTCTGTACTTTCGGGCGTACTACAAGGCACAGTTCTCGGACCACTACTCTTTCTAATTTACATTAATGACCTTCCGACTGAGATCTCTTCTAATATTCATTGTTCGCAGACGATTGTGTAGTTTATCGACGCATAACTAACACTTCAGACGGATTTGCTTCAAAATGACCTAAAACGCACTGAATTACGGTGTAACGAGTGGCTGATGTCTTTAAATACAAAAAAAAACCTCACTAGTTTCTTTCCATCGCAGGACAGCAACACCAATCAGGGAAATACACCATATACGGCTCCGAAATATCATCCGTTGACTCGTATAAATACCTCGGCATAACATTTTCAACTACCCTAACTTGGGGCGCGATCTTGTACGCGTTCCAAAATGGAACGGAGGCGGTCCGTTCCATCGAGCCTCACACGATTGGTCAATTTGAACCGTGACGATCAAATTGACCAATAGTGTGCGGCTCGATGGAACGGACCGCCTCCGTTCCATTTTGGAACGCGTACAAGATCGCGCCCTAGGTCACATCATGTCATTAACATAGCCAATGCCGCGAATCGAACCCTCGGTTTTCTCCGCCGGAACCTAAAACTTGCTCCCCCATCAGTAAAATTATTAGCTTATGCTACATATGTCCGTCCTAAGTTGGAATATGCATGCTTGTCTGGGATCCTCATCAACATAACCCATCTAATACACTTGAGTCAGTTCAAAACTGTGCAGCCAGGTTTAATTACTCTGAATATTCTTATCAGGCAAGCGTGTCTGAACTAAAAACCCGTGCTGGTCTTACTAATCTAGAATCAGGACGTCATATTTCTCGACTGTGTCTTTCTTTAACAAATACTATCATTCACCACTCCAGATTTCAGCTATATTACCAGCTCATCGTCGGTTCAGCCGCATTAACCACAGAAAAGCCGTGTATCCTCCCCAGGCGCAGAGTACCTCGCATCTACGATCATTTTTTGTGAAAACCGCAAGGGACTGGAACGGTCTGTCTTCCGACGTCGCACCACTCCGACGCACATCATTTCAAGGCAGCTCTCGAATTACTGTTTTGTTAAACTAAGCCTATCCCTCATGTATTACCCCATCTCTGGGGCCTTTGAGGTACAATAAATGAAATGAAACACTTCAGGAGGCTGGTAGAAGTCATAGTCATGAGCATGACTCAGCAAAATGACAATGACTCAGCGAAAAAAGTATAGCACTCAAAAACCACTGAAATGGGTTCAGACGTGGGCACTAAGGGACGGAAACACTAAAGGATACTGGTAGAAGTCATAGTCATGAGCATGACTCAGCGAATTGACAATGACTCAGCGAAAAAGATTAACACTCAAAAGCCACTGGAATCGGTTCGGACGTGGGCACTAAGTGAAGAAAACACTACAGATTACTGGTATAAGCAATAGTCTTGATCATGATTCAGCAAAAATGACAATGACTCAGCGAAAAAAGATTGACACTCAAAAACCACTGGAATAGGTTCGGACGTGGGCACTAAGTGAAGGCAACACTAAAGGACGATGGTAGAAATCATAGTCATGAGCATGACTCAGCAAAAATGACAATGACTCAGCGAAAAAAGGTTAATACTCAAAAACCACTGGAATCGGTTCGGACGTGGGCACTAAGTGAAGAAAACACACAAGGATGCTGCTAGAAATCACAGTCATGAGCATGACTCAGCAAAAATGACAATGACTCAGCGAAAAAGATTAACACTCAAAAACCACTGAAATGGGTTCGGACGTGAGTTTAAAGTGAAGGAAACACTAAAGGTTGATGGTCGAAGTCATAGTCATCAGCAAGACTAAGGCTTTCGCCTTAATGTTTCTTAGGTGTAGCTAAAGGGACTCCTGAGGACTCGTGACATGGATATCATTACATGCGTGTCATGTAGGTTATGAAAGAGCCGTCTACGTCTTCGTGCTCTCATGGTCGTTTCGTTAACTTGGTTGGCTATCCGCCCTCTGCTTCGCGTAACATCGATTCCCACAGGGCGTGGGATCTGCCGGCTTTTTTATTCTACGCTTCTCATGCAGAAGAAACGACAACGTTAACTGTGTTGCGGTGACCGGTGCTTTGTTCGCTGTCATTGACAGAGGGGTCAACCGCGATAAGAAACCTTTTCCAGACTGTTCGTAATGTCGTTTATTCATGTACATCGACTACCTTTTTACTGCGAAGCAGTTAGCCTCTCGGTTGTCGGTATTTTTCGTGTCCTGTCCGTGAACAATAATTATCAGCATCAGCAGGGCTCATACCACCCTAAGCAAGCAAAAATGCAATGACTCATCCCCCTCGTGATGCAGAGGCTACAAGCACTCAGCAAAATGAAGCGAATAGTACATACATACATGCAATCACGCATACAACGCACAGAACAGCGTACGTTTCAATAAAGAACAAGCTCAAAACAAGCATATATCATTATCAGCAATGGCTCATACCAAGCAAGCAGAAATGCAATGGCTCATAGCCCCCTAAGCAAGCAAAAAATTCAATGGCTCATACCCCGTAAGGCAGAGGCTACAAGCGCTCAGAAAAGTGAAGCGAACAGTGCATAGATTCATTGAAATCACCTATACAACACGCTGAACATCATACGTTTCATTAACAAACGATCTCTAAACAAGCATCCTAGCCAACAATAAAGCATTGCATAATCCTCTCAGAAGTTGTGGTGGTGGTTTTGCAACAGCTTCGCTGGACATGCACTTTCGCAGGGTCGAGATAGCGAGTAATTTTTTTCTCTTCGCTGTCCACCTTGACTAAAGCGTCCGTGGATGCTGAGGTTGGACACGCAATAAGGTCTCTTGAAATATGAGGAAACTTATTATTTTCAAAGATGAGCACGTTAGCCGTGTTCGCCTTTGTCCTTCCTCCTTTGGCGCGGTTTGAAGCACTGCATTAAGACAGCAATCTTCTTGTCGAAGTCACGTGAAGCATTTAGCAGTGGTCTTGCGCAACGACTACGGCTGCTATCAGTCGGCCGCCGCAAACAGCCTTCGGTTCATTCGAGGCTAATTGTAATGCAGCTTCTTAAATGACTTGGAAGGCGCTCACGTTCGCATGCTAGGCCTTCCTGATTTTTTTATTATAAAAAAATGCTGGGACGTCTTTGGCATAAGTGAAGTGGTTATGTTCGAAATAGGGAACACGACACGAAATTGTCATTTTTAAAAGGTTTCAGAGAAAATTCTTTTGCCACTACAAGTAATATTCCAGCACACATTGCAGCATAGCAAGTTGTACATAATGAAATGCTCTTTCCAAAAACATATTTTGCAAAGCAAAAAAAAAAAAACATTATTGGGTAACAGTAACAATTCTAGATAGCATCATTTTTGTTGCCAGTTGATAAAAACAACAATAAAAAGCATGATATCTACGAAACCATTAACATCAAAGGAAATTCAGACTATACATTTAAAATATAAATGACCCAGGAATAGTTTCTCAAAAAATAAATGGTAGTACACTGCTGTTTTTCGGATAGAAAAAAAGAAAATAAGACGAGGAACTGCTTTTCACACGTGCCATGCGGTGAAGCATTTCCTGGCTTTTGTGAAGCGTAGGTGCACTCCGCATATTTTGCACAAAATATTTGTTTTTGTTCAACTTTGTGGCCCTCGTAACACATTTTGCAGCTTCGCCTTTTCGGAATTTACTGAGTATGGTTTGATGAAAAGTTGAATAAAATTCACCAGTTCGTCTGGAGCCACCTCTTTACAGGACCCATCACAGAATATGCATCCAAGCATATTTGTTTGATTCCAGATGGTCTTTATCACATCCGCAATGAAGAAGAGCAAAAAGAAATCCCGCGCCGTTGTAAACAGTCTTGCGCTGCTCCGTAGTGCTGGGCCAATGTGTTCAGGGCGGTCTTCCGGGCGTGAAGTGAATTTTATTTGTGCAGCACATCCTGACCAAGCAAAGTACGCACTCTGCAGATAATCAGTGAAGCTCTCAGGTCATGCACAAAGATCGGCAGATAAGCGCGGACGAGGAAGGAGACCGCTCAAGGCTGTAAACGAAACTCGCCAGTGAACAGCTTCGGATGTCCCAGGCTGACTCAAAACATCGTCGCTGTCAGAGCTTGAACCTGGTTTTCTGTCATCGCCGGACTCCTATTTCAAGTCCTCATCACTAAATTCAAGTGCAGGTGCAGCTTATTTCCGAGCGGGACGCTTTTCTCGCGGTGCAGTCGAGCGAGACGCCGCCGCCAGGGGAGCCACTTTCGATAAATGCGTAGTAACACCGGCAGCGCTCCTCGCCGGGATATTGCAAGTGAAGCGAAACCGAAACTTGGAAATTGGCTCAAAATGCCAAGTCCGCATGTTGGACATGTTGGCGGACCTTCAGAAATGCGGTTTTGTGAAATAAAACTACTTGGACTCCAAACCACAGCTCACTATTGAACAGCTCGCATCATTTTAGGCTACTTATCACCGCTCAGCACTGTCAGATGGCAAAGCCAACATCATAATTTGATTCTTGACTTGCTGGGGGTCTTTTCATCGCAAAAAATGTGATGTTAGTGCGGCGTAATCACGAGCAGCGCGCGTTTTTTTCGAGGGTGACAGCTACGACCCTTTTCAGTACAACACAAGCACATTAATTCGCAAAAAATTCCGCCGAAAATCACAACGTCGCCAGATCGAGCGGGAAAGTTTTAACTGATTCTGAAAGAGGAGTGCCTGGACTAACCACTGGGTGGCGCTAAGTGCATAAAAAACTACTGCAACATGTCGAAATCGGCGATTTAATGCATCAATCACCGGTGATCGCTCTCAATAGGCGTGGTAACGAAAGAGGTTTAAGAGGAAGCTTTTTTGTTCGGGGCAAAATCTGATGCCGACTATTCAATTACATGTAAAACGCAGAAATGATCTTATGAAACAACCACTGGACTGATTTTAATTAAACTTCTTGTAATTAAGAGAGTAAGTTCAATTCTACTTACTAGTGGGCATGGGAGCAGCTGTCGCGGAAGCATGGCTAACCCCTTCGTTTTCTACGCTCCGCAGGCCTTTGTTACTTTGGTGGTCTACTACGTGGTCCCTGTGCCGTCCGCCTTCCCGCCCTTGACAATGTCGCTCACCGAAATCCCCGCGCATCGCTACCGCCTGGAAGGTGCGCGATGCGCGCGCATTCACCGAAGTGATGCCTCGGATAATAAGTTTCCCTGGTATCAAGTTGTCGAGATCGACGCTGGAATCAAGCTCCGCTCCGTATTTATATGCCTGGCCACTACCTTGTGCTATGCTGTGCTTTCAGTGGGCATCGGAGCAGCCGTCGCGGAAGCATGGCTAACCCCTTCGCTTTCTGCGCTCCGCCGATGTGTAGCCGCTTTTCTATCTTCGCTAGAAAGTCAGACGACAGCTGCTTGGTAGTGCTCCCATGCGCAAGGGTCCTTTGTGAAACTTTGTGTAACTGCTTCGATCCTTCTTTGTGGTTGCTCTGCTGTGGTGACATTGAGACTAACCCTGGTCCATCCCGCACTCGATCTACTCAAACCGAAAGCAATTCGGAGCAAGCGCAGATAGGTGCCATGACGCAGATGCTGAAAAATACAAATGACAGCATCAAAGAACTATTTAAAAAGTTTTCATTGGGTCAAGCGACCGCAATAGCCGATATTAAGACAATCAAATCTAACCAAGAAACATTGGAAACTAGGCTGATTGACATGCTTACCCGCACTGAAACTCTCGAGCGTAAAACAAATGACACTAAAGCTCCATGAGTCATTGCATAGCTGCCGTGCAGGATACTGCCACGCTCCTGATGTCACAGCACGCTTCAATCCCGAATCGCATAGACGATCTAGAAGATCGGTCCAGACGCGAAAACTTGATCATACATGGGATTCTAGACGCACGTGAAACATGGCAACAAACCGAGCAGAAAGCGCTTGCTGTGTTGTCCACCGCGATGGGCAGTAGCGTCTCAGAATCCGAGATCGAACGCGCACACCGTTTAGGCAGTTTCACAGCATCGAGGTGTCGGCCTGTTATTATAAAGCTTTTTCCTTATAAAACCAGAGAAAATGTGCTGGCATTACGGTCAAAATTCAAGGAGAATAGATTGTTAGTTGCCGAAAACTCTTCCACCGCCACTCGCCATGCTAGAAGAAAACTGGTTGAGTTCGCCAAAGGATTACCCGGGTCACCGATCTTCCAGCTGCGGCACAACAAGCTCATTGTTAACAATAAACGCTATATGTACGACGCAGCCGGCGGCAGAATTTCCGGTGAGTCATCTAGCATTTTATCGCGACATTCTGCGCCAAGCTGGAGTGGCGAAACACCATCATAGGTGAGCGCGAGTGGACGTGGTGGTTTGTTGCCGGCACCCAGTGTGACTGTACTTTTGGCAAGTGTCAGAAGCGTACTTAATAAGCGAGAATCACTTCAATAAATTGTTGACACGTGCAATTCAACTATCATTGCGCTCACTGAAACCTGGCTTCACCCAAACATTACTGACAACGAAATATTTCATGTCACGCCCAGATTCACCATTTGTCACTGTGACCGTGAATCACGTGTAGGAGGCGGTGTTATGTTGGCTATTTCGCGAGATATTACGTCTTTCTATATTCCTGTTCAAACTAATCCTGAAGCTGTATGGGCGCACGCTCATATCTGCCATAAAGCTTTGTGTTTGGGGTTTGCTATCGTCCGCTGAATAATTGCTCAAATTTCGCTGCCCATTTACACGATGCCATTGATTACCATTATTGTATGTCATCCTAACATTTTCATTTTTCTCCTGGGAGACTTCAACTTTCCCAACATTTCTTGGTGTTCTGGTCTTTGAAACCGTTTTCATCAGAAAGCTTTGATTTTATCAATCTTTGCTCGGTATTTTCTCTTTATCAGCTTGTTTCACAACCTATTAGACTATCATACAATACGGCAAATACGCTAGACCTTATGCTAACGAACTGTCCTGATAGGGTCTCTGATTTATCGTATCTGCCTGGTATAAGCGATCGTTTAGTGCTCTGTTTTGAAGTAAAATATTGTCAGTCAATAAACCGGAGTCAAAAAGTGCCTTCGTAATTACAACAAAGCCCACTTTGAAGCTATTCATTATGAATAGGGCTCCGTGTTTTCGGATAAATCCGAAAATATCCGATAAACACTCGCCGGTAAAATTTTTGACAATTCAGATTTATCCGATAAACTCCGATTTTAACGGCCAATATGACCCTGTTCCCTTCTATGTCGAAAGGGCATGTTCTACGCAGCCATGATACATCGGCCCGTTTGACCGATATACACTTTACCTCATGTCAACAGTATCTTGTAGACTTCACCCATCGCACATTTAACAAAGGGCTTGTCGCGCACGGAGCGAGAGACGTATGACTGCTCAACGACTGACGCAGATATTCATGGATACTACGCTGCTGTGGCTGAAAAGTGGAGACAGATAGTTGAGAGGAACCTTTTCGATGCACTCCAGTACACCGGTGAATCGTTTTGATATAGTGTTCATATTGTGAACCTAAATGTGAAGCATGAGTTACCCCGCGCGTTCGAAACCTATGCGCCGATTTTTAGGTTAGTGTTTCTTGAAACTGACGACATGAGCCAACTCATGAGGGATTTTACGAACTATCGGAGGTAATTAATCAGTAACATTGTTGAACCCCTGTCCCTTTGGAGACTTCACACTGTCCAGTGGCCAGTGCTTTCTCGCTGTGCGCCGAGTCTTCTAGCGCGAACGTTGAAAGGGCATTTTCAAAGCTCAGAATCATCAATCGAAAGGAGCGTGCTTCCATCAGTGACAGCAACTTCGTAAAGTATGATAGCGTCTATTACAACACGCTTTAAGGTTGTGATACGCACAAATGTAGGTGTTTTGTATTCAAGTATTTGTGCTTGTGTGTATATGTGTTTGTGCGTTCAAACCTTCCACACAACAAAAGTACGCTTCGTGTGTTCCGATATTTTCGTGTTCAGATAGCATTTCATCTAAGATTTTGGAGTATTGAGAATAATGCAAAATTTAACTGTGAATTTCGGAGAATTGGGGATTTACGAGAAATAAACTTCGATAAACTCAGATAAACTCCGAATTTCCGCCAGAAAATAAACTCCAAAAACACCCCCCGAATTTCAAGAAAAATAAACTCCCAAAACACGGAGCCCTAATTATGAACTATCTACCTTTCTAACCATTTTATTAGATAATCTCGAAAGTCGAACAACCGAAACTAACTGGAATATGTTTGCAACAAAAGTGCATGAACCCCTATGCCACGTACGTACCTATGCGCACTATTTCTTCGCATTCAAAAGCACTTTGTTATAAATCGCATTTAAAACGACGTTGTAACAAAAAAAAAGGCTTTATAGCTATGCCAAGTATTCTCCCTCCGAGGAGTGGTGGGATGCATATGGGACAGCGAAAAATGCGTATGTTTCCGCAGTAAAATGTTCTCTTAATAATTTCCAACAAAATAATTTGCTAACTATGCTCAGTAATGATCCAAAAAAGTTTTGGCGAACCTTCTCGGCAGCCCTCGTCTCTAGGAAAGCAGCTACGGTGGTCAACAAAATCTTCCAAGAAACGGGAGGAGATAACCTCACGTCCCCACACATCACATGGTTCCCGGCCCACATGGGCAACATTTCCGGACCTCCTGACTGTAATCCGAATGAGCGGGCACACCAACTGGCGCGAGAACTCACATTCCGCGTCTGCGGTCCGCCCCCTCGCTTCAACCCAGCCTGGAGGGATTTAGACAACAAAGACCCGCTTGTATCATACCACGAAATCACTTCAAATCATAGGTTAGCACGAAGAATTTTTCCTCCTCCTCACCAAAACCTCAAGAAAGCACAGGCCGTCACTTACAGACAGTTGCAGACTAGGACGTACATCACACCAACAACACTAAGCAGGATCAATCCAGACTTTCCTACTGCATGCCCACACTGCGGACACGAATACAACAACTTCGAACACATGCTCTGGCTGTGCCCTGCCAACGCGGGCACGGACTTTCCTGACCAGTCCTCCTGGGACTCAGCGCTCAGAAGTACAGAGCTCATCGCTCAGCTCAAGGCTGTCCAGAGGGCCCGGGCCGTTGCCGAAGGACTATGTCTACCGGCCCCGACCTGGGTGGAGCCACCGGATAGATTGGCGGGGCCTCCGGCCCCGCTTTAATTCTTTCTCCTCAGGACCTAAATAAAGTTCGTACTCACTCACTGGCGAACCATTAACCCCGACCATAAAAGCGAAATCACATTACTCGACTCTTCTGTGGAAGCAATCCCAGTTGCCGACTACCCTGTAGTGTTAAATCATGTATTTTGTCGTAGTTTTGTTACAACCTCGTCTACAACATTTCCCAACGTGCAGTGTTTTGATTCTCGAACAATGGATGCAGTACTTACTCAACCCCTTGGCATCGAAAAATTTATCGAATGCTTGAAAGTGTCCATAAGCCCAGGAATGGATCTTATCAATGCTAAATTCTCAAAAAGTACCAAAATATATTCTAGTATTATGCTATCCATGATATTGTAACAATCAACTGATGTATCCACACTGCCATATCCGACTGGAAAGTCGGAAATGTGGTTCCAGTTCATAAATCAGGAAGTAAAAATTCACCTTTAAACTACCGCCCGATTTCATTTATTTATTTATTCAAAATACCCTCATTATGAGGGTATTACATGGGGGGGGGGGGGAGGGGGGTCACAGGCGCACAAGCACTGGTCATAGAATATACATCATATTAAAAACAAGACAATATAACAAAAGTAATAATAGAGTAAAACTTAGGTCATATACAAAATAAGTCACAATTAATTCAGAGAAAACATTAGTACACATTAGGAGAACATAAGGCAACTGCAATGAAAAGCAAAACAGCAACAAACATCGAAAACACTGTAAAAGTCCCAAGATAATAATAATAAGATTAGTTGACAAGTCGTGAGCGAATTAAATCTTGAAACTTTGTCAAGTCAGGTTTCGTGACAATGTCTGATGGTAAGGCGTTCCACTCAGTTATTGTGCGCGGTAAGAATGACTATGCATAATGGGATGACTGGTAGCTAATGCGTTTGACTTTGTATGGATGGTCACGACGTGGAAAGATAGCTTGTGGTGACTGAAAGAAATCATCATGAAGTGATGGATGATGATAAAGCTTATGGAAAAGTAATAGGCGAGAAATTTTACGGCGAAGTGCTAAGGTGTCCAACTCAGCTTTATTCTTTAACGAGGTGACGCTGGTGTAACGTGAATAATCTGAAAAAATGAATCGCGCAGCACGGTTTTGCAAGGCTTCGATGTTACTGATGATGTAAGTTTGTTCGGGATCCCAAATGGCAGACGCGTATTGAGGACGGATTAGTGTTGTGTACGCTATTTTTTAACATGCATTGGGGCTTCTTTTAAGTTATGTTTAATAAGTCCGAGAGTACGGTTAGAAGAGGCAAGGGTAAGATTAATATGATTATTCCATTATAAGTTTGGCTGAAGATTGATGCCAAGGTACTTGTAAGTTATGGCGAGTTCCACAGCGTTGTTATCCAGGGAGTAGGTGGTTGGAATTCGTGGCCTATTGGTGAATGACAAGAGTTTAGTTTTGGAAATATTTAATGGCATTACCCATTATCATTAACATTAACTAGTATTCCGCGTAAAATCATCGAACATGTCCTTTACACAAACATTGTTAATTTCCTTGATGCTAACTCGTTCTTTTCAAAAGCTCAACATGGTTTCCGTGGATCTCTTTCCCTTGAAACACAGCTGGCTTCCTTCACACACAAACTGCATGCAATTATTGATCGTCGTTTTATAGCTGACTGTGTTTTCCGAGATTTCGCAAGAACTTTTGAAAAAGTTTGCCACGGTTTACTTCTCTTTAAATTAAGTAAATTGATCATTGATAGGAAACTGCTCTCTTGCATCAAATATATTATATCCGGACGCTCACAATTCGTGTCTGCTAACACCAATTCCCCATTGAGGCCAGTTCCTTCTGGCGTGCCCCAAGGTTCAGTACTTGGCCCTCTCCTGTTTCTCATTTATATTAATGAATTGCCCCAATGCGTGACCTCTAACATTCACTTATTTGCAAGGGTAGTCTTCCGAGAAATTATACACTAAAATGACTGTTACGATCCTTCAAAACGATATGTAATTGTAAGGAAACGTAATGTAAGGTATTACGCGTCTCCCGTGGCATATTCTTGCCCCACTTCCTACTTTCTCGAGAACTCCGCTCTCGAATCCGTAACGTCATATTGCTATCTAGGTCTTCACATAACAACATAACTTCCTCCCTTACTTGGTCTCTTCATATTAGCAAAATAATTAATCGCTCGTTAGTTTACCTCTGACGCAACTTTTCATCTGTCCCTATTTCTTTAAAACCCCTCCTTTACAAAACTTAAGTCCTAAGTAAACTCTAATATGCTGCTTCCATCTGGCACACCAGCACTGATATATTAACTCGAACTAGTCCAAAATAACTCTGTCCGCTTTATTCTCGGAAACTAGTCGTGCTGCTAGTATCACTTTAATGAAAGACTCTTTACAGCTTGCGTCACTCGCCTGGTGCCGCCAGTTTTCTCGCCTATGTTTCCTCCACAACATATACTAACAGTCCCGCCCTGCACAATGTACTTATTTTTCTTTTTCTTCCGTAATACATTTCCCTTCGTTTCAATCATGCACAAAAGGTGGGAATAATGTCGTGCTTAACTCAAACATGTTATCAATCAGGCACCGACGCCGGCCAGGCCACACCGACACCGACGCCGGATTTTCTGCGACACGGGGCCCTTAACGCTCTCGCGTTAAAAAAAAAAAGAAAACGAACGAACCAAGTGGTCAAAATTAATCAGGAGCCCCCCACACCGACATGCCTCATAATCAGATCGTTATTTTAGCCCGTAAAACCCAAGAATTACTTTCCAAGCTGGCATTGCGTAGCACAGCGCGCTACTAGAATGCTGGCAGCAGAATCGGCGTAGCTTCATCGGTGGTAGGCTTCAAAATGCGTCAATACGACAAACGATTTGAAAGTTATGCACATCTTCACCTTATGATCCCCCATTACTATTGATGGTCTACCGTATTTAAGCCCGCATAGCATAGAGTTGTGATACGCTCAATGTGACACGTCCTAACTCTGATATAGGCGTGGCAATGTTAAAGCAAAACCCATAGTAGCGTTTTCGATAATCAAGGTTCTATTCATAGGTAGTTCAGGAAATCATTAATTTATTTCTTTACTATACTGTATAATTGAAATTTTATTATAACGTTTTGTTGATTTTTGTACGAATGTATACTTTACATGGCGAGAAGTAAAGATGAACAATTTACTATAATTTTCTGCCATGTCCAATAGGGTTTGAGCTTAGTGGGGTTAAATTAGCAGTCAACTATGTTCTGGTTTGACCAGAGAGCTAATATGAGCCTGAATGTCGAAGGGGTTTAACACAGTGTTGATATTTGTCTTGTATTTGGTCCGTTTATCATTTACGCTCTACAGTCTAATGGAATGTGTTTGACCGATTACACCGAACCACAAATGTCACTATGAGGACTTGTAGTTTGCCCAATGCACTAGACAAGACTATTTGTGTACGCGACACCTGAGCATTAAGCCATGTCGCTTCATTCACCCGGAATTACAGTGAAAGTCTCGCTTTTTAATTTCAATT
Source organism: Dermacentor silvarum (assembly GCF_013339745.2). Lineage (NCBI taxonomy): Eukaryota > Metazoa > Arthropoda > Arachnida > Ixodida > Ixodidae > Dermacentor > Dermacentor silvarum. The sequence goes on from NC_051157.2 coordinate 187,010,812, forward strand.
TATTTTTTTTCGACAACCATTGCTCAGGGACCTCGGGCTAAAGGCAGCATACTTGCCTGACGTGGCCCCCGGCCCCGGTTAACACTCATGTGATACAGAAGAAAGTAATCAAAGTGACATATAATTAAGCAGTGGCTTAAACTGCAATGACATAGCTACAAGGAAACACAACACGGTTTTGCTATTGTGGGTGAGAATACAGAGGCGAATTCTTGTGGGAAACGGCCCGATCCTGCAGTCCACAACAGCAGGCTCCAGTCTCGGCCGGCCGCGCCCAAGGGCGTCCAGCCGCAGCTCGCGCGTCCCTTGCGCCACTGCTCGCGCGTCCGTCCTCTTCTTCGTCCACAGTTGGCTCTGATGCCGCTAATCATGTTCCCACACTGTCCCTCCCTCTGCGAAGGCGTTGACGGCACTGGCCCATGGTGGCTGGCAACGACGGCATTACACCCCTACCGGCGGGAGAACTTTCTAGACTGCTAATGCACCGAACGAGGATTGGTGGAGCCGACAACGACCGAGTCACCAAGGTCTTCCAGGAACCCACAGGCCCTAAACCTGGCTGTCTTCCAGGACGCACTCCTCGCGAAGATTGGGTAGACCAGGTGGTGCAGGCTCGGAGTTGAGGTCTTGCAGGGGCCTAAATGCCCTGAACCGTCGCCTGACGCACACTTGGTCTAGTTTTCCTCTCCGACTCGTTCTGACGAGTGCACGCAGTAGGTCGCCGGAAGGAGACGCCACCCGCTGAATGCCTTGCGACAACAGAGATTGCAGTGTACCGCAGCAGGCCGGTCCCAGGAGAGGAAGGTCGCAGATGATCCCGATCGCCGCTCTAACGTTGCCGCGGCCACTACCGTTGGCAACTGGTTTCGAGCTCCCGAAATCTCATCGGAACACTGGACAACGCTCACGATGTCCTCTCGAACCGTCTGTGTAGAACCACGCACTGCAGAGCCGAGCTCTTGAGGCGGTGTCAATGCCATCGCGCTCATGACGTCACCTGCACCGGCGGTGCCCTTCTCGAACGGTGGCGCCGGGAGCTGCAGCAGCGCGCAGGAGACCACCACGCCGCCACCAGGTCTCACGCCAGGATCGATGACGGTGACGGAGGAGGAGCCGGCGGAAGCGCTCGTCACCGAACATAAGAGGTGCAGCTCGCACCGCGGAAATGGCCGCGCACCAGGCCGGGGTAGGAGTCGCTACTGGCTGTGGAACGGGCACCGTCAGACTTCTCCACGACCATGGTCCGTCCTGGAACGCAGCCGGGATGGCCTCGGCTGCGTTCACCGTCGCTGCCTCGCTTTTAATAAAATAGGACAAAATGTGATGCGTTTGTTACAGCTTTAGATTCCAGGTTTGTGTAGCATATGTAATATATTGTCGCGTTGTACTGACGGTGAAGAAGACAGTAGCAAAACTGTGAATCACCAAACCAACTTTTTATTGGGCGAAACTGTACCCACAAAAGCAAGCGATACTCAAAACAGAACGATAGCTGTGAGCACAGTCGACGATCGTCGAAATCTGATATCTGCGGGTCCATGAGTGCGTCGGCTTTTATACATGACTCGCCGAAAGTTCCAGCTGGTTCCCGCGGGCCTTCCAGAAAGTACTACACAATTCGTGTCGCGGACAATCTGATTGCACAAAGTTCGGTGAGAACATGCGCAACAGATAGAATAACCGACAACATTAGAGGAAGTTCCAAATCATGCAGGCGCGTCTTGCACTGGAGATGACATTAAGTTGTTGGAAAGTGAACTACAGTCCCCGGAAAAATGATAAATATGCACACTTGTCAATATGGGGCGCGATCTTGTACGCGTTCCAAAATGGAACGGAGGCCGTCCGTTCCATCGAGCCGCACATGATTGGTCAACTTGAACCGTGAGCCGCACACGATTGGTCAATTTGAACCGTGACGATCAAATTGACCAATTCGTGTGCGGCTCGATGGAACGGACCACCTTCGTTCCATTTTGGAACGCGTACAAGATCGCGCCCATGAAGGTTACCCTGTTACGTAAAACGCCATAAGAGGACTTTTTACACTAAACGGAACTGTATAAGAACGATTATACTATAATGCGGCAGATAATCATTACATCTCTATACGAGACCTTGGGATCTTGACTTGGGTGAACGTGAAGCAGATGCACGGGCATTCCATTCACCCTTTGCATCCCGCTTCCAAAGACCCAGCTCGAGCATGCAACCAATAGTGCTCGTGTTCGGCTTGTCTCCGATCTCGTAGCCTGAAGATAGGCCAACAATCTCAAATTACTGCTTGCCTTTTTGAGAACATGCATAGCAGGTACTTTCTAGGATCTGGCAGATAGTACGAAGCCTTCGTGCCCCTCTTCAGCAAAAACATCCTTTTTGTGCTCTAGCACTTCACCAATCTCTGACGGAAGTGCAGGTTGCCGAAGACTTCTGTAAGAGAGGCACCCGTACCAATATTTCAACATGTCAAACATTGCATCGGCCCGTACCACCTCCTAAAGATGCTCGTCTTGACCTTCGTTTCACGATGCCGGAATTGAAAGCTGCACTTGCTGCTTCGAGATCATCTTCTGCACCTGGACCTGACGGTATTTCATATACAGCTCTGTGCCACCTTGGTGTGAAAGGTCGGAAAGTCCTGCTGTCGTACTATAACGCCACGTGGTCATCCAGTGCAGTCCCGAAGCAGTGGAAAACCAGACGTTTAGTGGCCCTCCTAAAGCCAGGAAAATCGCCTTACGAAATGTCATCTTACCGGCCAGTAGCTTTAGCTAGCTGTGTCGGTAAGGTGATGGAACGAATGGTGCTCACAAGATTAGAATGGTTCATGGAAGGGAATGAGCTTTATCCTGAAATTATGTCCGGATTTAGACGTGGACGTTCTGCAATAGTCATTGATCTCGTGTCCACGATAAAACACGAAAAAAAGGCGGCATCGACTTGCAGGAGCAGTTTTCTTGGACACAAAACGAGCCTATGAAATTGTACTGCACGAAGCCATTCTTGATGCCCTCAGTAATTTGGGCATCGGCGGCCGTCTCCACATGTGGATTGAAAGTTACCTAGATGGTCGCACAATCTTCATGTCCACGACTGATGGCGAAACGAGAAGACACGTTGTGGTCCGTGGAGTGCCTCAAGGAGGAGTGCTCAGCCCGACTCTTTTCAATATTGCCCTTATTGGCCTTGCGGAAATAATTTCTGATTCAGTACGCATCAGTACCTACGCAGACGACATATGCATATGGGCGTACGCAGTCACGCGACCGCAAATTCGTGCAAGATTGCAGCGAGCTGTTTCTTTACCGTCTCAGTACCTGCAGTGCCAAGGACTGCAACTGGCTCCAGATAAGTGTGCTGCGATAGCGTTCACACGGAAGCTTATGTGTTGGTATCTAATTGTGATCAATGGCAATTACCATCCCATATGTGACCCACCACAGATATCTCGGCGTTGTCATTGACCGCGGTGTTTCATGGTCGAAGCATGTGGCAATGTTAAAGAAAAAAATTAGCTGGGCTTGCTCAAGTTTTTCGCTTTCTGGCCCGTATGAAGTGGGGTCCATCTGAGCATTCGCTACTCCGGCTGTAACAGGCTCTCTACGTCGGCTACATTCGGTATAGCCTGCCAGTTTTATCAGGTATGAGCCGGTCATGTTGGCGTACGCTGGAAAGTGCCCAGGCACAGATGCTGAAAACATGTCTCGGTGTTCCACATTGCACCTCAACCTACGGAACAATTGGGGAGGCTCGCGTCACCCCTTTACCTGTTTATCTACGATGCGAACCTCTTCGAGTATTCCTGCGACTGCTGTGGCGTCATGGATGCCACCCCTTATCGACACTTCCCGACATACGGCCGGACTCCACTTTTTCAAGAGCCATTAAATGCCAAGAATCTGCCATACCATCATACTTTGCCCCTGCTGACCTTCCACGTATGCCCCCATGGGTAATGTCAAAAATACGTGTACGTCTATCTATTCCAGGAATTTCTAAAAAATCGCGAATACCTACCGTCGGCCTCATACATTTAACACTTGAATATATGTCGAAAGAATATGACTCCTCGTTGAATGTGTATACAAACGGATCGGTCTCGTCGTATGCGTCTGGTGCGGCTTTAGTCGGGCCTGCGCATCAAGTCATTCGACGGTTTCGTCTGTGTACAAGACGACTACAACATCTACGGAACTAGTGGAAATCAGAGAAGCCGTTCGATATATTTCGCGACAGCCTCCTCAAATATGGACAGTCTTCAGTGACGCAAAATCGGCTCTGCAACTACTTAGACTGGTGTTTAAAGAAAGCGCTTACAGAGTGTTGGCTCTTCAAACTGCCGAGCTATACACTTTAGCGCTAGAAAACGGCCACCACATTACATTTCAGTGGATTCCCAGTCACTGTGGTATACACGGCAACGAATTGGCTGATGCCGAAGCGAAGAAAGCTCTCGAAGAACCAAGAGTCAAAATGCTTGCAATTCCTTTTTCAAGAGCGGACGCCAACAGCCTCCTTTCCAGTGTCATACGAAAATCGACAGAAAAGCACTGGGACAATCCGGATAATCGACACAGACGACTACAGAGATTGGACCCTACCATGAAATTTAGGCTACCAGCGAAAATTCAACGCAGCTGTGCCAGTTTTCTGCACAGACTAAGGCTGGAGGTAGCGTTTACGCGTGGATACGTGCACCTCATGCGATGCACCGAGTCTCCAGACTGTGAGTTGTGCCATGTAAATGAGACTATAGGTCACGTGCTTTGTGACTGCCCTCAGTACGCGGAATAGCGTCAAAGGTTGAAGAATGACCTTACGCGTCTCGACAGTCCACCGTTGTCGGAGGACGTTATTTTAGGCCCTTGGCCGGACGCTCAATCGAGTTTCAAGGCCATTCAGGCGTTACTGAACTTTTTAAAAAGTACTGGCCTGGACTGTAGGCCTTGAGCATGCCAAATTGCTTGCCATATGTTTTACGTCCTCCTTCTCTCGTCATCGGCATCCATCATGCGCCTCTTTCTTCCCTCTTTCTGTCCCTCTTCCCCTTCCCCCAACGCCGAGTAGCTGGCTAGAGGAATTTACCTCAGGCCGACCTCTATGCATTTCGCATCATTAAACCTCACTTTCTCTCTCTCTCTGCATCGCAGGTCACCAAAGGAAATTTGCATCGTTCATGAATGGCTTTTCGTCTTTGAAGTCCTCAGCTTAAATCCTTCACTTAAAGGGACACCGAAGAGGAAGACTGTCAGTTTAGACTGATAAAGTAGACTTTTGAAAAAAAAATATATATATGTAGGTTAATTTTGCTGTATTCGGTTTGTGAAAGATAAAGTGAAGGTCATCGTTCATATTTTTTGTTTAATTTCGCGCCGTAACCCCAGTATCGGCACGTCAAAGTGACGTCATTGATTGCAAAGTATCTCTTTCTTTTTTTTACGTATTTACGCCTTCGTGGCTGACTGTTCTTGGAACTCGCTAAGTTCAACCTGTGGCCCATGGTTCATTGGAAGCGCAAACACACAAAACGAAGAAGGAACGAGCGCAGACACAGAAAACCTGTGACCATTTTAGGAGGCGATGTAGTCCATGTTTACGAGAAACAAGTAGGCTAAAATTCCATCAAAAATTCATGACGTCCACGTGAGCTGATGCTGGAAGTTCAAGGCGGCGTCACCAGCCGTCTTTCCTAATCGCACCTTTTCTTGCTTACCAGTCCTCTTCTTATGCTAAGGTTGACTTTGATGATGTTACAGCAGGGCAATCTACTAATGCAGCCAAAATAACTTTTCTCTTTAGTGTCCGTTTAATATGAGCGCGCACAAAGGAAATTAAGAAACAGGATAACAGAAAGCAGATAGATTGAAAACACACCACGGCCTCTCAGTCCGTCTGCAGAATAATTGGCAGCAATATTGCAAGCAATATTTTTATTTTCGGATTTTATTTAAAACAGCAATATCTACCAGAATTGCGCAAATACGAAAAAAAGAAGGAGCTGAGAATAACAGCCCCTTCGCTCTTGACCGGATTTAGGCCGCACACCAAAGCGTGAAGGAGGTATGATAGCGCACAAGGCGAACGCGTCCTTGAACGAGGCAGTCTCCAAGTTGTATAGCGTTGCCACGTGCGCTTGCGTCGGTACCCTACGAGTTCTGACAAGACAAAATGGCGCTCACGAATGGCATATTGACGTTGCTGGGGAACGAAATGTCGAGTCACTAATGGGACACATCGAGCGAAGCGCAAGCACACCTTGAGGAAGACCAGTTTAACTTCGACTTCATCGCGGAAAGGCCCGCATGTCACAAAGGTCCCCTCGCCAGACCTTGGCCGAGGAAGAACGGCGCGGACAGGGCACGCGGCCAAGACGCGGTCGCCTATATATAAGAGGGCGCGGCGCGACCAGCGATTATTTGGTGCTGAATTTCAGTCGCTGACCACAAGGACCAGGGACAACGCTTGCGGCCACCATGAAATTCTTCCTGCTCATCGCCATCCTAGTTGTGGGCCTGCTGTGCGTCCAGGCGCAGTTTGGTCGCGGCTTCGGACGCGGCTACGGCGGCTACGGAGGCGGGCGCGGCTTCGGAGGAGGCTTCGGCCGCGGTTACGGAGGCGGCTTCGGACGCGGCTTTGGACGTGGATATGGACGCGGATTCTACGGGTGACCACCGGTCAGTGTGCATAAAATGAAACTATGAAGTTATGTCCAGATTTCGACATTATTGAAAGAATAATGTCACGTGAAATGCACTATAAAGCAGACAAATAATTAAAGAATGTCAGTTTACTGCAGAAAAGAAATATAACCATAAGCATCCACTACTGTAGTGAAAGCGATCTTACTGAATATTAAGGAGGAGCCTCCCTGTGGCTGAATGCGGACTCTGCAGACAGACACGGTAAGCTTAAGCTGAAAGAAAACGCCTCTGCAATCTCAAGCGTGAAATCATCACGCCTGGTGAAAAACAAGATGGCATTGCGAAGTTTGCGAAGGTATCAGAAGCTAGTGTTACTGACCAAGTGGCTTTTAGAATCTCGGAACGCGTATAATTTATAAAGCACTCACAAATGGTCATTACCCGAATGTACCACTGTCTTCATGGCAGCTCCGAAATGCAGCGGTGTCAAAGTGGGAGTGGGTGATTTGTGCAACTATTGGAGACGTTCGTTTTTACAGTTTGTACTGTTCAGTGAGGTGTAATATAGACGGGGCTATTTACAAACTCTCATTATCGTTATTACTACGCTTAGCCAAATACATGTATGCATGTGTGTCGTCTTATTAGTCGACAACAGCCGCCTGTACTACGATATCTGTGAAACGTAAAGGCATCACAAAAAGAGTCAGACGAGATCTTTAATAAAATATTCGTTTCCAGCTTTTAAAATTTCTTGTTAACACCTCTTGCGATTGAGGGGGACACAGTGGAAATCACCAGTAAAGTTCCATGGAGTAATATTTTGGCTTTAGAGCACAATTTAATTTAGAAATGTGGAATTACATATCAATTAGCAGCAACTTACATGTCTGTCATTTTGCAGAATTGGACTGCGGACAATGGAAAAGCATGGATGACTGGATAACGACAAGGCTGCACACCTCATGGATCTGGAAGTTTCGAACAAAGGATCCCCTGTGTGTACGTTACAATATAAAACACTGAATAAATGAGTACGTACACAAACATTTCGGGTCTTACTCATTTTTAAGAGGCTGGAGAATTTACGTATTCATGCTGTAGGGCCTTACTATTATTATATTGGGGGAAGGAGGGGGCCAGAAAATGAGTGATTATATCATACTTTATTGGGACCAACGCTATAGACGTGCCAAAAAGAGAGAAACATTCTGTAGAAAACATCGACGATGACTGTCAGTAAATAGCCGGACGCCTCTAGAAATCTATTCGCGCTTTCAATTGAATGAGGAACCTGAAGGCGTATGTTTGTTTGAGTGAGCATACATAGATGGCGTTTGTCTTTTCATTGCGTAATTCAGCATAGAATAAAGCTGTCAACCAGCACATCTGTATACCGGTCGTATAGTTGGCCAGTCATACACGCCGATTCGTCATACGTGTGTTGTCTCCAGTAGTGCCGGCGTGGAAAGCGGCCGCCATACTTATCTCCCACAGCTGCCACAGGGTATAGAGGGCGCCAGCTGAGGAAGTGTACTGACGAACGCTGTAACACAGCGCAACACCTAAATTTAGACGCCACAAAGCGTTCGCGCGACCACCACACGTGCGCCACAAAGAGCTGGCGTTCGGTGATGAACGGACCTCGCAACTCGGTTCCTCAAGAGCACGCGCCTCTGTATCGGTGGTGAATATACACAACGCCTAGCAACCGCGGCTGAACGCGATTGGCTTAAACATCGCCGGTGAAGCTCTGATGTCACACCGTAGCAACGCGCCGCCAGTTTGTGCTTGGTACCCGCGACGCACGCCCCCACGACGGGTTGCGCTCCCAAGCGTTAGGTTAGGTTAGGTTAGGCGTTAAGCCCCAACCACAGGCATGCGTCGGCACGCTTCCGCGCGCGCCGACAAGCGAACGCGCCGCTTCGCGTCGGCTGGAGGAAAAGGGCGCGCAACCACAGGATACTAGCTCTGACGCGTGCCGGCGCTCGCTCCTCGGCTGCGGTGCACTGTTGCTTGACCATTTTGTCTTCAACTGTCCAAGTGCGGCCTAAAACAGCCTTCTGTAAACTGAGCTTGAAACAATAAGTCAGTGATCTGTATGCTATTTTATATATAAAAAAACACGTTTGATTAATGAATGTACGCCTGCCGCAACGGTTTCCTTGAACATAACTGCACAAGCTATCGACATCAGCGATTGCGTTCGCGTTGTCGTCTGCAAGATCACTTTGCAAACACCTGCACGAGCATGGCATGTCACATCGATAGCTCTCGTACGATCTCTTTTTTTTTGTAGTTCGTTGCACAGCCAACTATGTAAGAATTACCTAAGAACTACGTAGGAACTACGCAAAGTATCAGTGAAAAATCTGTATTATAAATATAATTATGCTTGTTGGTGCATGAATGACACGCGTAAGTGGGTTCTGAGAAAATCAGCAAAAAAATAAATAATTTAAACACTTGTGGCGCTCACAAAGAGACATTTCGAACAGCCAAAATTTACCAGTTTCGTAGCTTGTCTCCTGATTCTTGTTTGTATAATCTTTCCCATGGAACCTTTAATTTTTCTAGGTTGTTTTGAAGCATCAACACCGCATCGGGAGGCCTTGAAGCACTTATTCAAATGTATGGGCAGCTCATTTGCCTAATATGAAAAAAATATATGTAAACAGGTTATTTTTAAAATTTATACACTTCAAGTCCCCACAAAAAAAAAAACAAAAAAACGGAAAGAAATACCAGTTTGTTTATTGTTTTCAGCCTACAATGATGTTTCGAATGAGAAAGACATTCAATTTGTTATGTGAGGCATGTAACAATTGCTGTGCCATATATTGCACAACACTGGACATGGCAGCCAACCATTATTAAACCCCAGAAGAAATTAATGGCACAATGCATATGATCAAGCAAACAGCGTTTTATTACACTTAATGGATGCTTTAAAAAACTGTCACACTATAATAATATTGCACAAAAGCTACTGAACTAAACTAATATACTAGTACATATTTAAAGATCAATTTCATATTACAGTAACAATAACCAATCAATCAAATGTTTATTATAGGGCCCTGAAACAGCTAGAGGGCCTCTGACTGGTGCACTTAAAAAGCAATATGCGAGACAAAATGTACAGAGAACACAAATGTGGAAGAGAAAACAATGCGAGATAGAGAAACATATAAGGGAAAAGAAAACAAGGAAGCGTAAACTGCAGTTAATCATACAACATGATTATCTACATATATACATACAGATTGATTGTGGATCTGTGCCGCGATAAGTTGCAGCTGATGATTGATCCAAAAGAAATAGAACGTGCACATCGCATCGGTCGTCACTCCCCCAATCACTCTCGCCCCGTCATAGCGAAATTTACATTCCATAAAACCAAAGTAAACATCCTTTCGAATGGCCGAAGGCTTAAAGGCACTGACTACAGTATTAGTGAGGACTTTTCTCGATCAGTTCGAAATTCCCGAAAACATCTCCTTGCGTTCGCAAAAGGTAAAGGCGTTCCATTTTCTCTGCGCTTTAAGACCTTGTTCATTGGTCCAAGAAAATATACTTTTGATGCCGCCTCGAGTAGTGTTAAAGAGGTGGCATAGCAGCTACATCACCCCAAACAGAAAAATAACATAACACCGACTTGCTGCAGAGATAGCGCTTCGCTTTCTATAATATACACCAACGTGCGCAGTTTCCTCCCAAAGCGTGAATTGGTGTCTAACATAGTCTTATCAACCGGTAGTGACATACTATTACTAACTGAGACATGGCTGAGCAGCGCCGTTACTGATAGCGAAGTTCTAGCAGACCTGCCCGGTTTCTGCCTCTATCGGAACGACCGCGAAGGAACCCGTGGTGGTGGTGTACTAGTCGCTGTTCGCGAGCAGTTGCCATGCTCGCTACTTAACGTTACGTCAGATCTTGAGATGCTATGGGTGATAATCCATACCTTTCCAAAAAAAGTGCTACTTGGTATCTGTTACAGACCGCCCAATGCTACTTCTGATTTCTGTCATCAACTTAACAACGTCATAAGCGAACTGGTAACCACCCGCCCAAACGCGCAAATCCTGCTTTTCGGTGATTTTAACTTCCCGCAAATAGACTGGCGTACCATACAATCATTCTCGGTATCCGGACACACAGAGGCCAAAAATTTTGTCGATTTCTGCCTTAACTTTAATTTTTCTCAGCTAGTAACCGAACCAACCCGGATTTCGCAGCAAACTGCTAACGTCCTCGATCTCATACTAACCGACCACCCTGACAGCCTTTCATCCATTTGTTACTTGCCAGAGATCAGTGATCACAAAGTCATCCATGCCACGTTTTCGTTAAATTTGTTAACACGGGATACCTTTAAGAAAACAATATGTCTATACGACAAAGGAAATTACGAAGCAATAACTGAAGCTATGAATACCTTCTTTCCTGTATTTGAATCAACTTTTCACGATCATTCCGTTAACAGCAATTGGACGCACTTCAAAAACAAACTAAGTGAACTTACAAAGAAATTTATTCCTAAAGTCACCTTTCGTTCTTCTCAGCAAAAACCATGGTTCACAAAAGCCCTAAAACGCCTAGAAAACAAAAAAAAAGCGCCTGTATCGCGCCGCCAAACAGAGTGGGCGCCCATGCGCATGGGATAAATATTATGAAGCCGAACAGAGCTACGTTGACGCACTGCGTCACGCCAAACACTCCTTTTATCACAATGATCTACCAAACCTATTAATCAATAATCCGAGGCAATTTTGGAGAGTCATAAACAATAGCGAAACGCGCACTATTAAGATAACTAACGAATTGAACAAAGTTATTAATGATTCCGATTGCGCCGACGTGTTTAATACCGCCTTTGCTTCTGTGTTTACTAACGAATCTAATGCGCCTCCCGTTTCGTCATCGCATAGTATAAACTCGTCAATGCCACCCATTGCCTTCAATGTAGACGGTATTTGTGCGGTCATCGATAAAATCAAGTGTTCATCATCTTCCGGCATGGACGAAATTAACTCAAAAATTTTAAAAAACACTAAGCTTATTTCTGCAGCCTATTTGTCTTTGATATTTGCCCAGTCTCTTTCTTCAGGTTTCATTCCAGATGACTGGAAAATCGGGAAGGTCGTTCCAGTCCCCAAATCAGGTAACAGAAACTCGCCTCTTAACTACCGCCCCATTTCCCTAACAAGCGTCCCTTGCAAAATCATGGAACATGTCATATACTCTCTTATCATGAATTTTCTTGACTCGAATCACTTTTTCCATCCCGCCCAGCACGGATTCCGCAAAGGTTTCTCCTGCGAAACACAGCTGGCCATCTTCCTGCATGATGTTCACACTAACCTTGACAGTAACATTCAGACTGACATAATCCTCCTGGATTTCTCTAAGGCCTTCGATAAAGTCCCTCATCAACGTCTAATATTGAAACTAACAAGACTTAATTTGCATCCTGATGTTTTGAATTGGATTATTGAATTTCTTAGTAACCGCTCCCAATCTGTCATTATAAATAATCATCTATCTAACCCTGTGCCAGTAACATCAGGCGTCCCACAAGGATCGGTTCTTGGCCCTCTATTATTTCTAATATATATTAATGACTTACCTTCACAAGTGTCCTGCAATATCCGAATGTTCGCCGATGATTGTGTCATTTATCGCACTGTGCGTAACACCTACAATCAAACAGCCCTGCAGAAAGACCTCTCCGCTATACTAACATGGTGTGGTGACTGGTTAATGTCACTTAATGTAAACAAGTGTAAAGTTATGTCTTCCACTCGTAGCCGTAATCCCCTAATATTTTCTTACCAAATCGGAAGCATGCCTCTCGAATTAGTAGAGTCCTATAACTACCTAGGTATCACCGTATGCAATGATCTGTCCTGGCATAAACATATTTCTAACATCATATCATCTGCTAATAAAACACTAGGTTTTTAAAGCGTAATCTCCGTCAGGCCCCTAAAAACGTAAAACTGCTTGCCTACAAATCCCTTGTTCGACCAAAACTAGAATATGCATCTGCCATTTGGAGCCCGCACCAAACATATCTTATCACCTCACTTGAATCTGTTCAGAACCGCGCCACTAGGTTCATTCACTCACAATATTCATATGACGTCAGTATTTCTGCACTTAAACACAATCCGGATTAACACTACTATCTAATCGCCGACGCGTCGCTAGTCTTGAGCTCTTTCACAAGTTCTTTTTCAGTGTCCCTTCATCATGCTCCATACATCATTCCTGCGGCACGCATCTCTCATCGCACCAGTCATCCGCAGCAAGTCGCACGCCCGCGTGCCCGAACCACTCATTTTCCGCCTCGTTCATTCCTCGAACAGCTAAAGACTGGAACGGCCTTCCTGCTGGCATTGTTAACATCGCTTGCCCATCTTTGTTCAAACAGCGTGTGATTGATCACTTTGCATATATTTAATGATGTGTACCAAATGTGGAACCTATGTTATACCCACCCCTTATGTAATACCCCCTCCGGGGGTCTTTAAGGACAATAAACTGAACTGAACTGAACTGAACATAGGAAATGAACTCTGAAATATGTCAATGCAGGCACAATTCTTATTATGTTTTTTGGCGTCGAGCCATATATAGGACAGTCTTTATTGGAACAAGGCAGGGCAGAGAGAATGCCATGAGACCGTCATGTTGGTGAAACTTACGTGAACCTAGGCCTAATGGGTCCTGAAGGTTTAATGTAGTTTCAGCTCTACTCAGAAAACTTTTTTAATTGGCCGTTTAAACGTATGGAGACATTATGGTATCAAACAAAAAGAAACATGAGGCCGTCATGTGGTGTAGTTATGTCAAGCTAGGCGTGATGTTGCGGAAGTATAATGTAATTTCAGCTGTTAGAAAACCTTTTATACGGCCAGGGTAAACATATGGGGAAATATTTCTATCAAACAAAAGGAAAACATGAGGCCGTCATGTTGGTGCAAGTTACATGAAGCTAGGCGCGATGTTGAGGAAGTACAATGTAGTTTCAGCTGTTAAAAAAACCTTTTTTTAAACGGCCGGTAAACGTATGCGGACATATTTTGTATCTAACAAAAGGAAAACATGAGGCCGTCAGGTTGGCGCAAGTTACGTGAAGCTAGGCCTAATGGTCCTGAAGTTATAATGTAGTTTCAGCTCTAATCAAGAAAACATTTTTTAATCGGCCGTTAAACGTATGGGGACATATTTGATACCAAACGATAGAAAGCCATGAGACCGTCATGTTGGTGAATGTTACGTGAAGCCAGGCCTAAGGGTCCAGAAATTATAATGTAGTTACGGCTCTAACCAAGAAAACATTTTTTTAATCGGCCTGTAAACGTATGGGGACATATTTGTATCAAACAAAAGGAAAACATGAGGCCGTCAGGTTGGCGCAAGTTACGAGAAGCTACGCCTAATGGTCCTGAAGTTATAATGTGGTTTCGGCTTTAATCAAGACAACATTTTTTAATAGGCCGTTAAACGTATGGGGACATATTTGGTATCAAACGAAAGAAAGCCATGAGACCGTCATGTTGGTGCAAGTTACGTGATGCTAGGCGTAAGGGTCCAGAAGTTATAATGTAGTTACGGCTCTAAGCAAGAAAAATTTTTTATCGGCCGGTAACGTACGGAGACATATTCGGTGTCAAACGAAAGGAAAACATGCGACCGTCATGTTGGTGCAAATTACGAGAAGGAATTCCTAATGGTCCGGAAGTTATAATGTAGTTTCGGTTCAAATCAACAAAACTTTTAATTTGCCGTTAAACGTATGGAGAGATATTTGCCATCAAAAGAAAGAAAACCATGAAACCGTCATGTTGGTGCAAGTTACTTGAAGCTAGGCCTAATTTTCCGGAAGTTATATTATAGTTTTTCGGCTCTCATCAAGAAAACTTTCTTTAATCGGCCATTAAAGTATGGGGACATAATTAATATCAAAATAAGGAAAAACATGAGGCCTTCATGTGGGTGCAAGTTACGTGAAGCTAGGCCTAATGGTCCAGAAGTTATATAGTACCTTCAGCTCTAAACAAGAATACTTTTTTTTCAAATCGGCCTGTAAACCTATGGGGACATATTTATATCAAACAAAGGAACATGAGGTCGTCGTGTTCGTGCAAGTTACGCGAAGCTAAGCCTAATAGACAGATGGACGTTATATTGTAGTTTAGGCTCCAATCAAGAAAACATTTATTCAAATCAGCCGTCAAACGTATGGGAACATATTTGGTATCAAACGAAAGAAAGCCATGAGACGTCATGTTGGCGCAAGTTACGTGAACCTAGGCCTAATGGTCCTGAAGGTTTAATGTAGTTTTAGCTCTACTCAAGAAAACTTTTTTATTTGGCCGTTAAACGTATGGAGACATATTTGGTATCAAACAAAAAGAAAACATGAGGCCGTCATGTTGGTGCAAGTTATATGAAGCTAGGCGTGAAGTTGCGGAAGTTATAATGTATTTTCAGCTGTTAAGAAAACTATTTTTAATCGGCCGCTAAACATATGGAGACATATTTTCTATCAAACAAAAGGAAACATGAGGCCGTCATGTTGGTGCAAGTTACATGAAGCTAGGCGCGATGTTGAGGAACTTACAATGTAGTTTCAGCTGTTAAGAAACCTTTTTTTAATCGGCCAGTAACGTATGGGGGACATATTTGTATCAAAGAAAAGGAAAACATGAGGCCGTCAGGTTGGCGCAAGTTACGTGAAGCTAAGCCTAGTGGTCCGGAAGTTATAATGTAGTTTCAGCTCTAATCAAGAAAACATTTTTTAATTGGCCGTTAAACGTATAGGGACATATTTGGTACCAAACGATAGAAAGCCATGAGACCGTCATGTTGGTGAAAGTTACGTGAACCTAGGCCTAATGGTCCTGAAGGTTTAATGTAGTTTCAGCTCTACCCAAGAAAACTTTTTTAATTGGCCGTTAAACCTACGGAGCCATATTTGTTATCAAACAAAAAGAAAAACATGAGGCCGTCATGTTGGGGCAAGTACAAGTTATGTGAAGCTAGGCGTGGTTGCGGAGTTATAATGTAGTTTCAGCTGTTAAGAAAACCATTTCTTAAACGGCCAGTAAACGTATGGGGACATATTTTGTATCAAACAAAAGGGAAACGTGTGGCCGTCATGTTGGCGCAAATTACGTGAAGCTAAGCCTAATGGTCCGGAATTTATAATGTAGTTTCGGCTCTAATAGAGAATGCTTTTTAATCGGCCTTTAAACGTATGCGGACGTATTCGGTACCAAACGAAAAAACCATGAGACCGTCATGTTGGTGCAAATACGTGAAGCTAGGCCTAATGGTTCGCAAGTTATAATGTAGTTTCGGTCTAATCCATAAAAGTGTCTTTAATCGGCCGTTAAACGTATGGGGACATATTTAGTATCAAACAAAAGGAAAACATGAGGCCTTCGTGTGGGTGCAAGTTACGTGAAGCTAACCCTAATGGTCCGGAAGTTATAACGTACATTCAGGTATACACAACAATATATTTTTTTTTTTCAAATCGGCCATTAAGCGTACGGGGACATATTTGGTATCAAACGAAAGAAAACCACAAGGCCGTCATGTTGGTGCGAATTACGCGAAGCTAAGCCTAATAGACAGGACATTATATTGTAGTTTAGGCTCTAATCAGAAAACATTTATTTAAATCGGCCGTCCAACGTATGGGAACATATTCGGCATCAAGCGAAAGAAAGCCATGAGACCGTCATTTGGTGCAAGGCACGTGAAGCCAGGCCTAAGGGTCCAAAAGGTATAATGTACTTACGGCTTCAAGCAAGAAAGCTTTTTTTAATCGGCCGTTTAACGTATGGGGACATATTTGGTACCAAACAAAAGGAAACCACAAGGCCGTCATGTTAGTGCGAGTTACGTGAAGCTAGGCGTAATGTTGCGGAAGTTATAACGTAGTTTCGGCAGTTAAGAACGCCTTCTTTTATCGGCCGGTAAAATAATGGAGACAATTTTGTATCAAACAAGAGGAAAACATGAGGCCGTCGTGTTGGTGCAAGTTACGTGAAGCTAAGCCTAATGGTCCGGAAGTTATAATGTAGTTTCCGCTCTAATGAAGAATGCTTTTTTTAATCGGCCGTTTAAATAAGGGGACATATTTAGTATCAAACGAAAGGAAAACATGAGGCCGTCATGTTGGTGCAAATTACGTGAAGCAAGACCTAATGGTCCGGAAGTTATAATGTAGTTTCAGCTCTAATCAAGAAAACTTTTTTTTAATCTACTGTTAAACGTATGAGGGTATATTTCGTATCAAACGTAAGGAACACGTGAGGCAGTCGTGCTGGTACAAGCTACGTGGAGCTAGGCGTAATGTTCCGGAACCTATAATGTAGTTTCGGCTTTAATCAAGTAAACATTTTTAATCGGCCGTTAAACGTATGGGGACATATTTGGTATCAAACGAAAGAAAGCCATGAGACCGTCATGTTGGTGCAAGTTACGTGATGCTAGGCCTAAGGTCCAGAAGTTATAATGTAGTTACGGCTCTAAGCAAGAAAACTTTTTTATCGGCCGGTAAACGTACGGGGACATATTTGGTGTCAAACGAAAGGAAAACATGCGACCGTCATGTTGGTGCAAATTACGAGAAGGAATCCTAATGGTCCGGAAGTTATAATAAAGTTTCGGTTGAAATCAACAAAACTTTTAATTTGCCGTTAAACGTATGAGAGAGATATTTGGCATCAAACGAAAGAAAACCATGAAACCGTCATGTTGGTGCAAGTTACTTGAAGCTAGGCCTAATTTTCCGGAAGTTATATTATAGTTTCGGCTCTCATCAAGAAAACTTTCTTTTAATCGGCCGCTAAACGTATGGGGAGATAAATAATATCAAACAAAAGGAAAACATGAGGCCTTCATGTGGGTGCAAGTTACGTGAAGCTAGGCCTAATAGACTGGACGTTATATTGTAGTTTAGGCTCTAATCAAGAAAACATTTATTCAAATCGGCCGTCAAACGTATGGGAACATATTTGGTATCAAACGAAAGAAAGCCATGAGACCGTCATGTTGGTGCAAGTTACGTGAAGCAAGGCCTACGGGTCCAGAAGGTATAATGTACTTACGGCTCTAAACAAGAAAGATTTTTAATCGGCCGTTAAACGTATGGGGACATATTTGTTAACAAACAAAAAGAAAACATGAGGTCGTCATGTTTGTGCAAGTTATGTGAAGCTAGGCGTGAAGTTGCGGAAGTTATAATGTAGTTTCAGCTGTTAAGACAACCTATTTTTAATCGGCCGCTAAACATATGGGACATATTTGCTATCAAACAAAAGGAAAACATGAGGCCGTCATGTTGGTGTAAGTTACGTGAGTGAAGCTATGCGTGATGTTGCAGAAGTTACAATGTATAGTTTCAGCTGTTAAGAGAACCTTTTTTTTAAACGGCCGGTAAACGTATGGGGACATACTTTGTATCAAAAAAAGGAAAACATGAGGTCGTCGTGTTCGTGCAAGTTACGCGAAGCTAAGCCTAATAGACTGGACATTATATTGTAGTTTAGCTCTAATCAAAAAACATTTATTCAAATCGGCGTCAAACGTATGGGAACATTTGGTATCAAACGAAAGAAAGCCATGAGACCGTCATGTTGGTGCAAGTTACGTGAAGCCAGGCCTACGGGTCCAGAAGGTATAATGTACTTACGGCTCTAACAAGAAAGATTTTTTAATCGGCCGTTAAACGTATGGGGACATATTTGTTAACAAACAAAAAGAAAACATGAGGTCGTCATGTTGGTGCAAGGTATGTCAAGCTAGGCGTGATGTTGCGGAAGTTATAATGTAATTTCAGCTGTTAAGAAAACCTTTTTTATACGGCCGGTAAACATATGGGGACATATTTTATCAAACAAAAGGAAAACATGAGGCCGTCATGTTGGTGCAAGTTACATGAAGCTAGGCGCGATGTTGAGGAAGTTACAATGTAGTTTCAGCTGTTAAAAAAACCTTTTTTTAAACGGCCGGTAAACGTATGCGGACATATTTGTATCTAACAAAAGGGAAAACATGAGGCCGTCAGGTTGGCGCAAGTTACGTGAAGCTAGCTAATTCCTGGAAGTTATAATGTAGTTTCAGCTCTAATCAAGAAAAACATTTTAATCGGCCGGTAAACGTAGGGGACATATTTGTCTCAAAAAAGGAAAAACATGAGGCCTCAGGTTGGCGCAATTTACGTGAAGCTACGCCTAATGGTCCTGAAGTTATAATGTAGTATCGGCTTTAATCATTAAACATTTTTTTATCGGCCGTTAAACGTATGGGGACATATTTGATATCAAACGAAAGAAAGCATGAGACCGTCATGTTGGTGCAAGTTACGTGAAGCTAGACTAAGGGTCCAGAAGTTATAATGTAGTTACGGCTCTAAGCAAGAAAATTTTTATCGGCTGGTAAACGTACGCGGACATATTTGGTGTCAAACGAAGGAAAACATGCGACCGTCATGTTGGTGCAAACTACGAGAAGGAATTCCTAATGGTCCGGAAGGTATAATGTACTTACGGCTCTAAACAAGAAAGCTTTTTAATCGGCCGTTAACGTATGGGGACATATTTGTTAACAAACAAAAAGAAAACATGAGGTCGTCATGTTGGTGCAAGTATGTGAAGCTAGGCGTGAAGTTGCGGAAGTTATAATGTAGTTTCAGCTGTTAAGAAAACCTATTTTTAATCGGCCGCTAAACATATGGAGACATATTTTCTATCAAACAAAAGGAAAACATGAGCCGTCATGTTGGTGCAAGTTACATGAAGCTAGGCGCGATGTTGAGGAAGTTACAATGTAGTTTCAGCTGTTAAGGAAACCTTTTTTAATCGGCCGGGTAAAAGTATAGGCACATATTTTGTATCAAAGAAAAGGAAAACATGAGACCGTCATGTTGGTGAAAATTACGTGAACCTAGGCCTAATGGTCCTGAAGGTTTAATGTAGTTTCAGCTCTACTCAAGAAAACTTTTATTGGCCGTTAAATGTATGAAGACATATTTGGTATCAAACAAAAAGAAAACATGAGGCCGTCATGTTGGTGCAAGTTATGTCAAGCAGACGGTAAATAATGCATGGTTTGATATTATAACCAGGTTTGTCTATGGCATTCACTATTATTTAAGGTGGACCAATGCATATTCATGGGTGCATATTCAACCATCACATATTCCTCCTGCACAAACAATTCCTACTTACTAGCGTTTGTTCTTAGCAGCTGATGTTGACTATTATGCAATTTCTTGAAAGCACATGCAGCTACCGACACATGATTTTTAGAGCAGTAAGTCGGAAGCAAGACTGATTTTTTTTCTGTGGTCTAAGCTTAAATGATATGTTTATAGAAATGAACATTTGTGGAATATGTTTACTTCCTGCTGCGAGAACCTTATACGAGAACCTCTGCACATTGGACGTGCATGCTGCTTCTCTTGCTGTTATAGCAAAATGAAAAATTGTTCTTATGAACCACTTTGCAGCTTTGCATTGTGCACTTTTACTTGCAGTTAGCATTTATATGCTGTGCTATGGACAACAGCAAGACAAGTCAGGCAAACCACCATGTGAAACACTTTAAAGATTCTGGCTTAGGGCGCGTTGGTACTACATATAGTGCAAGACAGATGGGCTGCCCGTACAGCAGTGCTGTCAGCATTACACGGCTGACAGCACCGCAACCCCTAAATTTATATTTGTTCGACAGATACTGCATTCTAGTAGTTTTCATATCGTATATGCATGAAAATGTAAACAAGAACTGGTGAAAACAGCATTCTTTTACGTATATAGTGTATCTTACCACAAGGTAAGATTGTACACAGATATCTTGGTAAGCTACACAAGATATATACGTAAAAAAACGCTGTTTTTCACTAATTCTTGTTTCACATTTCATGCATCTGCAACATGAAAACTACTAGAGTAAATATCTGTCAAGCAAATATAAATTTAAGGGTTTGCAGTGCTGTCAGATGTCATGCTGAGAGCACTGCTGTGATGTATGTCTACGAATATCTTCGATGTCAGTTGAGTGTTGCTTGAACGTCAAATACGTACGTTGCCTGAAAGCTAAGTGACAAAAGGCAACATCCACATTACGTGCCAGGAAGTTCTATTAACGTTATGTAACGCCATGAATGTGCTGCTCAACGCTCCACAACGTTACGGCCCAACGTTGTCTGGCGATCAAAAAAGAGGACATTAGCGCATGTAGGCAACGTTATACGCCGACATTTGTGCACATTCAGAGAAACGTTACGGCAACATTTTGCGTTACTTGGGATCGCGGCTTGACAGCGCAGCTGCTATGCGCTTGTTAGTTTTTAAAGGGTTACAATAAACTTGCTTTAGCGTTAACTATATTGGTAATCGTCCTACCGAATATGCGTCGG
>NC_051157.2:187032001-187065308 GCF_013339745.2 Dermacentor silvarum
ATGCTCAGTAATGATCCAAAAAAGTTTTGGCGAACCTTCTCGGCAGCCCTCGTCTCTAGGAAAGCAGCTACGGTGGTCACAAAATCTTCCAAGAAACGGGAGGAGATAACCTCACGTCCCCACACATCACATGGTTCCCGGCCCACCATGGGCAACATTTCCGGACCTCCTGACTGTAATCCGAATGAGCGGGCACACCAACTGGCGCGAGAACTCACATTCCGCGTCTGCGGTCCGCCCCTTCGCTTCAACCCAGCCTGGAGGGATTTAGACAACAAAGACCCGCTTGTATCATACCACGAAATCACTTCAAATCATAGGTTAGCACGAAGAATTTTCCTCCTCCTCACCAAAACCTCAAGAAAGCACAGGCCGTCACTTACAGACAGTTGCAGACTAGGACGTACATCACACCAACAACACTAAGCAGGATCAATCCAGACTTTCCTACTGCATGCCCACACTGCGGACACGAATACAACAACTTCGAACACATGCTCTGGCTGTGCCCTGCCAACGCGGGCACGGACTTTCCTGACCAGTCCTCCTGGGACTCAGCGCTCAGAAGTACAGAGCTCATCGCTCAGCTCAAGGCTGTCCAGAGGGCCCGGGCCGTTGCCGAAGGACTATGTCTACCGGCCCCGACCTGGGTGGAGCCACCGGATAGATTGGCGGGGCCTCCGGCCCCGCTTTAATTCTTTCTCCTCAGGACCTAAATAAAGTTCGTACTCACTCACTGGCGAACCATTAACCCCGACCATAAAAGCGAAATCACATTACTCGACTCTTCTGTGGAAGCAATCCCAGTTGCCGACTACCCTGTAGTGTTAAATCATGTATTTTGTCGTAGTTTTGTTACAACCTCGTCTACAACATTTCCCAACGTGCAGTGTTTTGATTCTCGAACAATGGATGCAGTACTTACTCAACCCCTTGGCATCGAAAAATTTATCGAATGCTTGAAAGTGTCCATAAGCCCAGGAATGGATCTTATCAATGCTAAATTCTCAAAAGTACCAAAATATATTCTAGTATTATGCTATCCATGATATTGTAACAATCAACTGATGTATCCACACTGCCATATCCGACTGGAAGTCGGAAATGTGGTTCCAGTTCATAAATCAGGAAGTAAAAATTCACCTTTAAACTACCGCCCGATTTCATTTATTTATTTATTCAAAATACCCTCATTATGAGGGTATTACATGGGGGGGGGGGGGGAGGGGGGGTCACAGGCGCACAAGCACTGGTCATAGAATATACATCATATTAAAAACAAGACAATATAACAAAAGTAATAATAGAGTAAAACTTAGGTCATATACAAAATAAGTCACAATTAATTCAGAGAAAACATTAGTACGTATTAGGAGAACATAAGGCAACTGCAATGAAAAGCAAAACAGCAACAAAACATCGAAAACACTGTAAAAGTCCCAAGATAATAATAATAAGATTAGTTGACAAGTCGTGAGCGAATTAAATCTTGAAACTTTGTCAAGTCAGGTTTCGTGACAATGTCTGATGGTAAGGCGTTCCACTCAGTTATTGTGCGCGGTAAGAATGACTATGCATAATGGGATGACTGGTAGCTAATGCGTTTGACTTTGTATGGATGGTCACGACGTGGAAAGATAACTGGTGGTGACTGAAAGAAATCGTCATGAAGTGATGGATGATGATAAAGCTTATGGAAAAGTAATAGGCGAGAAATTTTACGGCGAAGTGCTAAGGTGTCCAACTCAGCTTTATTCTTTAACGAGGTGACGCTGGTGTAACGTGAATAATGTGAAAAAATGAAACGCGCAGCACGGTTTTGCAAGGCTTCGATGTTACTGATGATGTAAGTTTGTTCGGGATCCCAAATGGCAGACGCGTATTGAGGACGGATTAGTGTTGTGTACGTTATTTTTTAACATGCATTGGGGCTTCTTTTAAGTTATGTTTAATAAGTCCGAGAGTAAGGTTAGAAGAGGCAAGGGTAAGATTAATATGATTATTCCATTATAAGTTTGGCTGAAGATTGATGCCAAGGTACTTGTAAGTTATGGCGAGTTCCACAGCGTTGTTATCCAGGGAGTCGGTGGTTGGAATTCGTGGCCTATTGGTGAATGACAAGAGTTTAGTTTTGGAAATATTTAATGGCATTAACCATTATCATTAACATTAACTAGTATTCCGCGTAAAATCATCGAACATGTCCTTTACACAAACATTGTTAATTTCCTTGATGCTAACTCGTTCGTTTCAAAAGCTCAACATGGTTTCCGTGGATCTCTTTCCCTTGAAACACAGCTGGCTTCCTTCACACACAAACTGCATACAATTATTGATCGTCGTTTTATAGCTGACTGTGTTTTCCGAGATTTCGCAAGAACTTTTGAAAAAGTTTGCCACGGTTTACTTCTCTTTAAATTAAGTAAATTGATCATTGATAGGAAACTGCTCTCTTGCATCAAATATATTATATCCGGACGCTCACAATTCGTGTCTGCTAACACCAATTCCCCATTGAGGCCAGTTCCTTCTGGCGTGCCCCAAGGTTCAGTACTTGGCCCTCTCCTGTTTCTCATTTATATTAATGAATTGCCCCAATGCGTGACCTCTAACATTCACTTATTTGCAAGGGTAGTCTTCCGAGAAATTATACACCAAAATGACGTTACGATCCTTCAAAACGATATGTAATTGTAAGGAAACGTAATGTAAGGTATTACGCGTCTCCCGTGGCATATTCTTGCCCCACTTCCTACTTTCTCGAGAACCATCTGGCACACCAGCACTGATATATTAACTCGAACTAGTCCAAAATAACTCTGTCCGCTTTATTCTCGGAAACTAGTCGTGCTGCTAGTATCACTTTAATGAAAGACTCTTTACAGCTTGCGTCACTCGCCTGGTGCCGCCAGTTTTCTCGCCTATGTTTCCTCCACAACATATACTAACAGTCCCGCCCTGCACAATGTACTTATTTTTCTTTTTCTTCCATAATACATTTCCCTTCGTTTCAATCATGCACAAAAGGTGGGAATAATGTCGTGCTTAACTCAAACATGTTATCAATCAGGCACCGACGCCGGCCGGGCCACACCCACACCGACGCCGGATTTTCTCCGACACGGGGTCCTTAACGCTCTCGCGTTAAAAAAAAAAAAGAAAACGAACGAACCAAGTGGTCAAAATTAATCAGGAGCCCCCCACACCGACATGCCTCATAATCAGATCGTTATTTTAGCCCGTAAAACCCAAGAATTACTTTCCAAGCTGGCATTGCGTAGCACAGCGCGCTACTAGAATGCTGGCAGCAGAATCGGCGTAGCTTCATCGGTGGTAGGCTTCAAAATGCGTCAATACGACAAACCATTTGAAAGTTATGCACATCTTCACCTTATGATCCCCCATTACTATTGATGGTCTACCGTATTTAAGCCCGCATAGCATAGAGTTGTGATACGCTCAATGTGACACGTCCTAACTCTGATATAGGCGTGGCAATGTTAAGGCAAAACCCATAGTAGCGTTTTCGATAATCAAGGTTCTATTCATAGGTAGTTCAGGAAATCATTAATTTATTTCTTTACTATACTGTATAATTGAAATTTTATTATAACGTTTTGTTGATTTTTGTACGAATGTATACTTTACATGGCGAGAAGTAAAGATGAACAATTTACTATAATTTTCTGCCATGTCCAATAGGGTTTGAGCTTAGTGGGGTTAAATTAGCAGTCAACTATGTTCTGGTTTGACCAGAGAGCTAATATGAGCCTGAATGTCGAAGGGGTTTAACACAGTGTTGATGTTTGTCTTGTATTTGGTCCGTTTATCATTTACGCTCTACAGTCTAATGGAATGTGTTTGACCGATTACACCGAACCACAAATGTCACTATGAGGACTTGTAGTTTGCCCAATGCACTAGACAAGACTATTTGTGTACGCGACATCTGAGCATTAAGCCATGTCGCTTCATTCACCCGGAATTACAGTGAAAGTCTCGCTTTTTAATTTCAATTTATTTTTGTTCGACAACCATTGCTCAGGGACCTCGGGCTAAAGGCAGCATACTTGCCTGACGTGGCCCCCGGCCCCGGTTAACACTCATGTGATACAGAAGAAAGTAATCAAAGTGACATATAATTAAGCAATGGCTTAAACTGCAATGACATAGCTACAAGGAAACACAACACGGTTTTGCTATTGTGGGTGAGAATACAGAGGCGAATTCTTGTGGGAAACGGCCCGATCCTGCAGTCCACAACAGCAGGCTCCAGTCTCGGCCGGCCGCGCCCAAGGGCGTCCAGCCGCAGCTCGCGCGTCCCTTGCGCCACTGCTCGCGCGTCTGTCCTCTTCTTCGTCCACAGTTGGCTCTGATGCCGCTAATCATGTTCCCACACTGTCCCTCCCTCTGCGAAGGCGTTGACGGCACTGGCCCATGGTGGCTGGCAACGACGGCATGACACCCCTACCGGCGGGAGAACTTTCTAGACTGCTAATGCACCGAACGAGGATTGGTGGAGCCGACAACGACCGAGTCACCAAGGTCTTCCAGGAACCCACAGGCCCTAAACCTGGCTGTCTTCCAGGACGCACTCCTCGCGAAGATTGGGTAGACCAGGTGGTGCAGGCTCGGGGTTGAGGTCTTGCAGGAGCCTAAATGCCCTGAACCGTCGCCTGACGCACACTTGGTCTAGTTTTCCTCTCCGACTCGTTCTGACGAGTGCACGCAGTAGGTCGCCGGAAGGAGACGCCACCCGCTGAATGCCTTGCGACAACAGATATTGCAGTGCACCGCAGCAGGCCGGTCCCAGGAGAGGAAGGTCGCAGATGATCCCGATCGCCGCTCTAACGTTGCCGCGGCCACTACCGTTGGCAACTGGTTTCGAGCTCCCGAAATCTCATCGGAACACTGGACAACGCTCACGATGTCCTCTCGAACCGTCTGTGTAGAACCACGCACTGCAGAGCCGAGGGACGGAGCCGCTCTTGAGGCGGTGTCAATGTCATCGCACTCATGACGTCACCTGCACCGGCGGTGCCCTTCTCGAACGGTGGCGCCGGGAGCTGCAGCAGCGCGCAGGAGACCACCACGCCGCCACCAGGTCTCACGCCAGGCTCGATGACGGTGACGGAGGAGGAGCCGGCGGAAGCGCTCGTCACCGAACATAAGAGGTGCAGCTCGCACCGCGGAAATGGCCGCGCACCAGGCCGGGGTAGGAGTCGCTACTGGCTGTGAAACGGGCACCGTCAGACTTCTCCACGACCATGGTCCGTCCCGGAACGCAGCCGGGATGGCCTCGGCTGCGTTCACCGTCGCTGCCTCGCGTTTAATAAAATAGGACAAAATGTGATGCGTTTGTTACAGCTTTAGATTCCAGGTTTGTGTAGCATATGTAATATATTGTCGCGTTGTACTGACGGTGAAGAAGACAGTAGCAAAACTGTGAATCACCAAACCAACTTTTTATTGGGCGAAACTGTACCCACAAAAGCAAGCGATACTCAAAACAGAACGATAGCTGTGAGCACAGTCGACGATCGTCGAAATCTGATATCTGCGGGTCCATGAGTGCGTCGGCTTTTATACATGACTCGCCGAAAGTTCCAGCTGGTTCCCGCGGGCCTTCCAGAAAGTACTACACAATTCGTGTCGCGGACAATCTGATTGCACAAAGTTCGGTGAGAACATGCGCAACAGATAGAATAACCGATAACATTAGAGGAAGTTCCAAATCATGCAGGCGCGTCTTGCACTGGAGATGACATTAAGTTGTTGGAAAGTGAACTACAGTCCCCGGAAAAATGATAAATATGCACACTTGTCAATATGGGGCGCGATCTTGTACGCGTTCCAAAATGGAACGGAGGCCGTCCGTTCCATCGAGCCGCACATGATTGGTCAACTTGAACCATGAGCCGCACACGATTGGTCAATTTGAACCGTGACGATCAAATTGACCAATCGTGTGCGGCTCGATGGAACGGACCGCCTATTTTCCATTTTGGAACGCGTACAAGATCGCGCCCATGAAGGTTACTCTGTTACGTAAAACGCCATAAGAGGACTTTTTACACTAAACGGAACTGTATAAGAACGATTATACTATAATGCGGCAGATAATCATTACATCTCTATACGAGACCTTGGGATCTTGACTTGGGTGAACGTGAAGCAGATGCACGGGCATTCCATTCACCCTTTGCATCCCGCTTCCAAAGACCCAGCTCGAGCATGCAACCAATAGTGCTCGTGTTCGGCTTGTCTCCGATCTCGTAGCCTGAAGATAGGCCAACAATCTCAAATTACTGCTTGCCTTTTTGAGAACATGCATAGCAGGTACTTTCTAGGATCTGGCAGATAGTACGAAGCCTTCGTGCCCCTCTTCAGCAAAAACATCCTTTTTGTGCTCTAGCACTTCACCAATCTCTGACGGAAGTGCAGGTTGCCGAAGACTTCTGTAAGAGAGGCACCCGTACCAATATTTCAACATGTCAAACATTGCATCGGCCCGTACCAGCTGCTAAAGATGCTCGTCTTGACCTTCGTTTCACGATGCCGGAATTGAAAGCTGCACTTGCTGCTTCGAGATCATCTTCTGCACCTGGACCTGACGGTATTTCATATACAGCTCTGTGCCACCTTGGTGGGAAAGGTCGGAAAGTCCTGCTGTCGTACTATAACGCCACGTGGTCATCCAGTGCAGTCCCGAAGCAGTGGAAAACCAGACGTTTAGTGGCCCTCCTAAAGCCAGGAAAATCGCCTTACGAAATGTCATCTTACCGGCCAGTAGCTTTAGCTAGCTGTGTCGGTAAGGTGATGGAACGAATGGTGCTCACAAGATTAGAATGGTTCATGGAAGGGAATGAGCTTTAACCTGAAATTATGTCCGGATTTAGACGTGGACGTTCTGCAATAGTCATTGATCTCGTGTCCACGATAAAACACGAAAAAAAGGTGGCATCGACTTGCAGGAGCAGTTTTCTTGGACACAAAACGAGCCTATGAAATTGTACTGCACGAAGCCATTCTTGATGCCCTCAGTAATTTGGGCAACGGCGGCCGTCTCCACATGTGGATTGAAAGTTACCTAGATGGTCGCACAATCTTCATGTCCACGACTGATGGCGAAACGAGAAGACACGTTGTGGTCCGTGGAGTGCCTCAAGGAGGAGTGCTCAGCCCGACTCTTTTCAATATTGCCCTTATTGGCCTTGCGGAAATAATTTCTGATTCAGTACGCATCAGTACCTACGCAGACGACATATGCATATGGGCGTACGCAGTCACGCGACCGCAAATTCGTGCAAGATTGCAGCGAGCTGTTTCTTTACCGTCTCAGTACCTGCAGTGCCAAGGACTGCAACTGGCTCCAGATAAGTGTGCTGCGATAGCGTTCACACGGAAGCTTATGTGTTGGTATCTAATTATGATCAATGGCAATTACCATCCCATATGTGACCCACCACAGATATCTCGGCGTTGTCATTGACCGTGGTGTTTCATGGTCGAAGCATGTGGCAATGTTAAAGAAAAAAATTAGCTGGGCTTGCTCAAGTTTTTCGCTTTCTGGCCGGTATGAAGTGGGGTCCATCTGAGCATTCGCTACTCCGGCTGTAACAGGCTCTCTACGTCGGCTACATTCGGTATAGCCTGCCAGTTTTATCAGGTATGAGCCGGTCATGTTGGCGTACGCTGGAAAGTGCCCAGGCACAGATGCTGAAAACATGTCTCGGTGTTCCACATTGCACCTCAACCTACGGAACAATTGGGGAGGCTCGCGTCACCCCTTTACCTGTTTATCTACGATGCGAACCTCTTCGAGTATTCCTGCGACTGCTGTGGCGTCATGGATGCCACCCCTTATCGACACTTCCCGACATACGGCCGGACTCCACTTTTTCAAGAGCCATTAAATGCCAAGAATCTGCCATACCATCATACTTTGCCCCTGCTGACCTTCCACGTATGCCCCCATGGGTAATGTCAAAAATACGTGTACGTCTATCTATTCCAGGAATTTCTAAAAAATCGCGCATACCTACCGTCGGCCTCATACATTTAACACTTGAATATATGTCGAAAGAATATGACTCCTCGTTGAATGTGTATACAAACGGATCGGTCTCGTCGTATGCGTCTGGTGCGGCTTTAGTCGGGCCTGCGCATCAAGTCATTCGACGGTTTCGTCTGTGTACAAGACGACTACAACATCTACGGAACTAGTGGAAATCAGAGAAGCCGTTCGATATATTTCGCGACAGCCTCCTCAAGTACGGACAGTCTTCAGTGACGCAAAATCGGCTCTGCAACTACCTAGACTGGTGTTTAAAGAAAGCGCTTACAGAGTGTTGGCTCTTCAAACTGCCGAGCTATGCACTTTAGCGCTAGAAAACGGCCACCACATTACATTTCAGTGGATTCCCAGTCACTGTGGTATACACGGCAACGAATTGGCTGATGCCGAAGCGAAGAAAGCTCTCGAAGAACCAAGAGTCAAAATGCTTGCAATTCCTTTTTCAAGAGCGGACGCCAACAGCCTCCTTTCCAGTGTCATACGAAAATAGACAGAAAAGCACTGGGACAATCCGGATAATCGACACAGACGACTACAGAGATTGGACCCTACCATGAAATTTAGGCTACCAGCGAAAATTAAACGCAGCTGTGCCAATTTTCTGCACAGACTAAGGCTGGAGGTAGCGTTTACGCGTGGATACGTGCACCTCATGCGACGCACCGAGTCTCCAGACTGTGAGTAGTTCCATGTAAATGAGACTATAGGTCACGTGCTTTGTGACTGCCCTAAGTACGCGGAATAGCGTCAAAGGTTGAAGAATGACCTTACGCGTCTCGACAGTCCACCGTTGTCGGAGGACGTTATTTTAGGCCCTTGGCCGGACGCTCAATCGAGTTTCAAGGCCATTCAGGCGTTACTGAACTTTTTAAAAAGTACTGGCCTGGACTGTAGGCTTTGAGCATGCCAAATTGCTTGCCATATGTTTTACGTCCTCCTTCTCTCGTCATCGGCATCCATCATGCGCCTCTTTCTTCCCTCTTTCTGTCCCTCTTCCCCTTCCCCCAACGCCGAGTAGCTGGCTAGAGGAATTTACCTCAGGCCGACCTCTATGCATTTCGCATCATTAAACTTCACTTTCTCTCTCTCTTTGCATCGCAGGTCACCAAAGGAAATTTGCATCGTTCATGAATGGCTTTTCGTCTTTGAAGTCCTCAGCTTAAATCCTTCACTTAAAGGGACACCGAAGAGGAAGACTGTCAGTTTAGACTGATAAAGTAGACTTTTGAAAAAAAAAAAAATATATATATATATGTAGGTTAATTTTGCTGTATTCGGTTTGTGAAAGATAAAGTGAAGGTCATCGTTCATATTTTTTGTTTAATTTCGCGCCGTAACCCCAGTATCGGCACGTCAGAGTGACGTCATTGATTGCAAAGTATCTCTTTCTTTTTTTTACGTATTTACGCCTTCGTGGCTGACTGTTCTTGGAACTCGCTAAGTTCAACCTGTGGCCCATGGTTCATTGGAAGCGCAAACACACAAAACGAAGAAGGAACGAGCGCAGACACAGAAAACCTGTGACCATTTTAGGAGGCGATGTAGTCCATGTTTACGAGAAACAAGTAGGCTAAAATTCCATCAAAAATTCATGACGTCCACGTGAGCTGATGCTGGAAGTTCAAGGCGGGGTCACCAGCCGTCTTTCCTAATCGCACCTTTTCTTGCTTACCAGTCCTCTTCTTATGCTAAGGGTGACTTTGATGATGTTACAGCAGGGCAATCTACTAATGCAGCCAAAATAACTTTTCTCTTTAGTGTCCGTTTAATATGAGCGCGCACAAAGGAAATTAAGAAACAGGATAACAGAAAGCAGATAGATTGAAAACACACCACGGCCTCTCAGTCCGTCTGCAGAATAATTGGCAGCAATATTGCAAGCAATATTTTTATTTTCGGATTTTATTTAAAACAGCAATATCTACCAGAATTGCGCAAATACGAAAAAAAAAAAGAAGGAGCTGAGAATAACAGCCCCTTCGCTCTTGACCGGATTTAGGCCGCACACCAAAGCGTGAAGGAGGTATGATAGCGCACAAGGCGAACGCGTCCTTGAACGAGGCAGTCTCCAAGTTGTATAGCGTTGCCACGTGCGCTTGCGTCGGTACCCTACGAGTTCTGACAAGACAAAATGGCGCTCACGAATGGCATATTGACGTTGCTGGGGAACGAAATGTCGAGTCACTAATGGGACACATCGAGCGAAGCGCAAGCACACCTTGAGGAAGACCAGTTTAACTTCGACTTCATCGCGGAAAGGCCCGCATGTCACAAAGGTCCCCTCGCCAGACCTTGGCCGAGGAAGAACGGCGCGGACAGGGCACGCGGCCAAGACGCGGTCGCCTATATATAAGAGGGCGCGGCGCGACCAGCGATTATTTGGTGCTGAATTTCAGTCGCTGACCACAAGGACCAGGGACAACGCTTGCGGCCACCATGAAATTCTTCCTGCTCATCGCCATCCTAGTTGTGGGCCTGCTGTGCGTCCAGGCGCAGTTTGGTCGCGGCTTCGGACGCGGCTACGGCGGCTACGGAGGCGGGCGCGGCTTCGGAGGAGGCTTCGGCCGCGGTTACGGAGGCGGCTTCGGACGCGGCTTTGGACGTGGATATGGACGCGGATTCTACGGGTGACCACCGGTCAGTGTGCATAAAATGAAACTATGAAGTTATGTCCAGATTTCGACATTATTGAAAGAATAATGTCACGTGAAATGCACTATAAAGCAGCCAAATAATTAAAGAATGTCAGTTTACTGCAGAAAAGAAATATAACCATAAGCATCCACTACTGTAGTGAAAGCGATCTTACTGAATATTAAGGAGGAGCCTCCCTGTGGCTGAATGCGGACTGTGCTGACAGACACGGTAAGCTTAAGCTGAAAGAAAACGCCTCTGCAATCTCAAGCGTGGATTCATCACGCCTGGTGAAAAACAAGATGGCATTGCGAAGGTATCAGAAGCTAGTGTTACTGACCAAGTGGCTTTTAGAATCTCGGAACGCGTATAATTTATAAAGCACTCACAAATGGTCATTACCCGAATGTACCACTGTCTTCATGGCAGCTCCGAAATGCAGCGGTGTCAAAGTGGGAGTGGGTGATTTGTGCAACTATTGGAGACGTTCGTTTTTACAGTTTGTACTGTTCAGTGAGGTGTAATATAGACGGGGCTATTTACAAACTCTCATTATCGTTATTACTACGCTTAGCCAAATACATGTATGCATGTGTGTCGTCTTATTAGTCGACAACAGCCGCCTGTACTACGATATCTGTGAAACGTAAAGGCATCACAAAAAAGTCAGACGAGATCTTTAATAAAATATTCGTTTCCAGCTTTTAAAATTTCTTGTTAACACCTCTTGCGATTGAGGGGGACACAGTGGAAATCACCAGTAAAGTTCCATGGAGTAATATTTTGGCTTTAGAGCACAATTTAATTTAGAAATGTGGAATTACATATCAATTAGCAGCAACTTACATGTCTGTCATTTTGCAGAATTGGACTGCGGACAATGGAAAAGCATGGATGACTGGATAACGACAAGGCTGCACACCTCATGGATCTGGAAGTTTCGAACAAAGGATCCCCTGTGTGTACGTTACAATATAAAACACTGAATAAATGAGTACGTACACAAACATTTCGGGTCTTACTCATTTTTAAGAGGCTGGAGAATTTACGTATTCATGCTGTAGGGCCTTACTATTATTATATTGGGGGAAGGAGGGGGCCAGAAAATGAGTGATTATATCATACTTTATTGGGACCAACGCTATAGACGTGCCAAAAAGAGAGAAACATTCTGTAGAAAACATCGACGATGACTGTCAGTAAATAGCCGGACGCCTCTAGAAATCTATTCGCGCTTTCAATGCAATGAGGAACCTGAAGGCGTATGTTTGTTTGAGTGAGCATACATAGATGGCGTTTGTCTTTTCATTGCGTAATTCAGCATAGAATAAAGCTGTCAACCAGCACATCTGTATACCGGTCGTATACTTGGCCAGTCATACGCGCCGATTCGTCATACGTGTGTTGTCTCCAGTAGTGCCGGCGTGGAAAGCGGCCGCCATACTTATCTCCCACAGCTGCCACAGGGTATAGAGGGCGTCAGCTGAGGAAGTGTACTGACGAACGCTGTAACACAGCGCAACACCTAAATTTAGACGCCACAAAGCGTTCGCGTGACCACCACACGTGCGCCACAAAGAGCTGGCGTTCGGTGATGAACGGACCTCGCAACTCGGTTCCTCAAGAGCACGCGCCTCTGTATCGGTGGTGAATATACACAACGCCTAGCAACCACGGCTGAACGCGATTGGCTTAAACATCGCCGGTGAAGCTCTGATGTCACACCGTAGCAACGCGCCGCCAGTTTGTGCTTGGTACCCGCGACGCACGCCCCCACGACGGGTTGCGCTCCCAAGCGTTAGGTTAGGTTAGGTTAGGCGTTAGACAGCGCGGCGTATTCTCACAGCGGTTGCTAAGGGCGTCGCGGCGTCGAGCGTCACCGGCGACGTTTAAGCCAATCGCGTTCGAACGCGATTGCTAGGCGTTGTGACTTCTAGATTTTCAATATACGCGATGCGGAGCAGTGGCTCATCTGGGAGCTGTTAATAGTGGTCGCAGGCCACGCCCTCCCTATCCTCGAAGAAGAAGAACGTAAACTTTATTATCAAATCAATCAGATTTGAGTCCGGCGTCTTTTTAGTGGGTCTGGGCACTCGCCGCGGACGCGGTTCCGAGACCTTGTCTCGAAGCGGCTTCCTCGGCTCGCTGGACGGTCCAGAGTTGTACTGTCAGGTACTGTCAGGTTTATGTGGTTTCTTTGTGTTTCTGTGGTTTCTCTGTGGAGCTTGCTTAGCGTTTCAAGTGGTCGAACACAAACGCTCGCAGAATACTGGCCACGGCGGCCGCATTTCGATGGGGGCGAAATGCGAAAACACCCATGTACTTAGATTTAGGTGCACGTTAAAGAACCTCAGGTGGTCCAAATTTCCGGAGTCTCCCACTACGGCGTGCCTCATAATCAGATCGTGGTTTTGGCACGTAAAACTCATAATTAAAAAAAAAAACGCTCGCACAGTGCGTTCATGCTCCACGGAGGCGAAGATCAACGTTATCGGTTATTTCGATGTCAACGGCTGTTATCGCAAGTAGAAAATTTGTAAGAGAAGCCTTGTGATCAGATCTGCTCCACCTATAATCTGCTGTTGACAATAAAGCATCTGCCGCTTTCAAAAGAGCATCTTGTGTGCTCTTTAGCTCATTCTCACGGTAAACGGAACTTCATATAAACGGGTCTCCTACGTACAGGATACGTACAGTATCCTAGAATACTGTACGTAGTAAGAAGAAGACAGAAGTCACAATTTTGCGCGCCATCAGACTGTAAGACCTTCCATACTAACTGCCCGCAACGAGTATCCAATAGGTTCCATTAGGTTCCTGTAATAGTCGGCGCTGCCATCTTTTGAACGTTGCTATCGTTGCGTCGTACGCCACGTAATATAATGTGTCTGCTACTACTATTCGTACTTCAAGCGCAAAGTATAAATAAAGGAGTCTGAGACAGGCTGGTCAAGGTGGCTCAGTCAGCTAAGGCGTTGCGCTGCTGAGCACGAGGTAGCGGGATCGAATCCCGGCCGCGGCGGCCGCATTTCGATGGAGGCGAAATGCAAAAACGCCCGTGTGCTTGCGTTTTAGTGCACGTTAAAGAACCCCAGGTGGTCAAAATTAAACCAGAGCCCTCCACTACGGCGTGCCTCATAATCAGAACTGGTTCTGGCACGTAAAACCCTAGAAAGAAGGAGGCTGGTCACTGCATACGTAAAGCGCACAACGCCCGCTTGCTGATAGGTTGGAGATAGGGGGGACGTGGTAAAGAAATGCAGAGCATTTATAAAGAACAATAGGAAGAGCAACGAGAGAAGCGATTAGGATGCCAACACGTCCACAAGAGGCGCTCCAAAACTACTGAATGAACTAGCGCGCGACGAAAGCTAGTAGTCATCAGGAACTAAGCCCTGTCAAACAAGCGAAACTCCTACAACTTTGTTGGATGTCTCGTTGGTACGATCAACCCGGAGACAAATTTGGTTGTTTTGACGCACATGCTGTTTCATGTTAGGGAAGAGGAAATGAGAACGGTGCCCGAGTTGTCTCATCTCTTGTGCTTCTCCTCGGGTACCTTCGATGACGCCGCGTTGCGTACTCGTACTTCCGATTACTCCGTACTTAGTCACCAAGTTTCTTCACCTCTACGTTCATTTTGGGCCCACAATATTGATGATTGGACTATAGGCAAGTTTACCAGAGCAATGTAGTTGTTATTTTCCTAATACTACACTGAAAAGTCGAATGGTCTTAGTAAAATTGAGCTAAATGCTTAGCTGTGATGTCCCAAGTCATCCCTTGTGTATACTCGTCAGCTTTGCACCGCTTATAACTACGTTGCGCCCGAAGTGGAAAGCAAATCTGCGTCGGTTCTTCACAGCAGTACTGCATAAAGTGAAGCTGTTTCAAGATGTTCAAGAGGGTGCAATTTTCGTTGACAATTCTGATAGATGCAAAGAAATCTCGTCAAACGGAACCTCACGGGACCAGGTAAGTAAGACCCGTTTATATGAAGTTCCGTTTACCGTGAGACCTAAAGAGCACACAGGATGCTCTTATGAAAGCGACAGATGCTTTATTGTCAACAGCAGATTATAGGTGGAGCAGATCTGATCGCAAGGCTTCTTCTTACAAAGTTTCTACTTGCTATAACAGCCGCTGACCTCGAAATCACCGATAACGTTGACCTTCGCCTCCATGGAGCATGAACGCATTGTGCGAGCGTTTTTTTAATTATGAGTTTTACGTGCGAAAACCACGATCTAATTATGAGGCACGCCGTAGTGGGGGACTCCGGAAATTTGGACCACCTGGGGTTCTTTAACGCGCACCTAAATCTAAGTACACGGGTGTTTTTGCATTTCGACCGCCGTGGCCGGGATTCTGCGAGCGTTTGGGTTCGACCACTGCAAATGCTAAGCAAGCTCACAGCTAAGCGCAATTGCCAACACAAAGAAACCAAAGAAAGCCACAACCACGGTATAGCCACACTAACCACTGTTGGGTGGCTAACCACGGCATATGAAAGCCATGGAAGAAAGCGCTTTGGCGATAATGTAGAGAACAGGACAGAACGCTGTAAAATGCGCAAACAATGGTGCCGGCCGCGATCACGCTTAGATGGGTTGATCATCTTCATTTGATGTTCCGTTTACCCGGAGTTTGAATATATTAAATAAGAAATTTTAGTTCCGCTTGACGAACGTTTTTTTTGCATTGTCTTATTGCAAAACCAACAAACATGTAGCTGTTATTTGTTCCTTTTAAGCCATTAGCATTACAAGTACTCTACTATATTGTGACGGGGAGGTTGGGAGTATAGACTGAATGTATTTACAATATATACACAAGTAGGGTTAGTGTGGTCAAGATGGCTGACCAGCAACAACACGCAGCAGCCAGTGTCCTTCGATCTTCTTCTTTTCTTTCCTCCTATCCTTCCGTAACAGGAACCCCGGGTGCTGAAGCGCCGTCTCGGCGCATGTCAGGCGAAGAACTGCGAGCGAAGTATGGCTTCAACCGCGAAACGTGCACGATGTCGACTGGCGTCGGACTTGAGGACGGATCAAACTGTAACGGCGAGATATCGTAATTGACGTCGTTAACTTGACGGAGGACTTCATAAGGCCCTGTGTATAGCGAGAGAGAAGCTTCTGGGAGAGACCAACACGACGACATGGTGACCAGACCACCCAAGCACCTGGGGCGAACTTAACATCGCGATGGCGCCGATCGTACCACTCTTTTTGTATATCCTGAGATACCAACAGACGAGATCTGGCAGCTGCTTCAGCTGCTGTTCCGCGCTGGGTAGCTTTTGTCTCCACATAACGGGTGAGGTAGTCAGTGGTGACAATAATCCACCTGTACCCTGTAGTTGAAGTTGGAAATGGTCCAAGAAAATCCATGCCAATTTTTTGGACCATGCCAATGGTCCAAAATCTATGCCATGTCACGTCCTCGGCTAGTCGCAAACGCCCGTGCTGTCTATCATAGTCGCAGTCTACATCTGAGTTCGCTGAAAATGTGACCAAACGCTCCGGGATGTTTATAATAGCTCCATAATCCCGGAGAAAATCCATCCTCAAGATGAGTTCTTTGCGGCACTCGGGGAGAATAACGAACGTGGCAAGAAAGCTGGAATCACCGATGCGGAGTATGGCGGCACATTTACCCGATGACGTCATTATCTGACCCCCGGCACTTCTTATGTGTGGCCCTGTCCATGGTGTTTTCACCTTTTTAAGGCGGTCAACCAGCTCTTGACGCACGATTGAGAAATCAGCACCGGTGTCCACAAGGGCTGTTACGGGATGTCCGTCAACAAAAAGGCTGAGGTCGGCGCGAACACATTCGTCGGCATTACTCGTCGTCGGTATGTCGTC
Organism: Dermacentor silvarum; assembly: GCF_013339745.2. Lineage (NCBI taxonomy): Eukaryota > Metazoa > Arthropoda > Arachnida > Ixodida > Ixodidae > Dermacentor > Dermacentor silvarum. The sequence goes on from NC_051157.2 coordinate 187,048,583, forward strand.
TTATTGCGGCGGTTGGGGGGTCTTTTCGTCGTCTCGACAGTTGGCAACCTTTCCCCCTGGAGATCGCGGCCGTTAGTTTCCCCGGTGAGGACTGGGGGAACGGCCTCTGATGACGTCAGCGGAAGGGAAGCGGAACGTTGAGGTGACGGAGACTGCCAGCGACGACGTGGCGAAGCGGCTTGGGTGGTCGGCGAGTAATCCTCGTCCACGGCACGGCGGTATTCAAAGCGCGGGGAAGCTGAACGTGGAAAGACTCCAGATGCGACGTCTCGATGAGGGCAGTAACGGGCAATGTGGCCCGGTTCCCCACAGTAGAAGCAGAGTGGCCGACGGTCGGCAGTGCGCCACAAGTCAGTTCGGCGAGCTGGTGGTCGTCTCCCAGGCTCCCGCTGCCACGACGGAGCGGTAACAGGTCGAGGATGGAACGGCGTGGTCGGCGGTGGAGGGGGAGGACGACGAACGGCATCGGCATAGCTCAACGGGCGTGATTCGGGGCACGGCGCGGGCGATGAAAAGGCTTGCCGCAGCTCCTGGCGGACGACTTAGGCAACAGAAGCAACTGCTGGCTCGGTACAAGGAGCAACCGGGGTTTGTAGTTCCTCACGCAGTATGCTGCGAATCAGCTCTCGCAGGGAGCTTTCGCTAGTGGTGACATTCTGAGCGGCGGCGCTCATCGATGTGGTATTGGACAGGCGGCCAATGTGGCGGCATCGTTGCTGAAGTGCTCGCTCGATTATTGTGGCCTCCTTGATGAATTCGTCTACCGTGGTTGGTGGGTTTCGTACCAGGCCTGCAAACAACTGTTCCTTAATTCCGCGCATGAGATGGCGCACTTTCTTAGTCTCGGGCATATCGGGGTCAGCTCCTCGAAATAGACGGGTCATATCCTCAGCATACATAGCGACGCTTTCGTTGGGTTTCTGGAAGCGCGTTGCTGTTGCGCGTAATCCCGCCGGTCGGAACAGGAGAACGTATCCAGGAGTTGGCGTCGAAAGTCGTTCCACGTTTGGAAGCACGCTTCCCGGTTCTGGAACCACGTGCGCGCACTGTCTTCTAGTGCGAAATAGGCGTGCCTAAGCTTTTGTTCTGCGCTTCATTCGTTGACTTTGGCAGCCCTCTCATACTGATCAAGCCAGTCCTCAACGTCTTCAAACGCATCGCCACGAAAGATATCCAGAACGAGAGGATGCTGAAGAGTCACCTGGGAAGGGCTTGTCGTCATCTGTGAAGGAGGAAGATTCGCCGATGTAGGAGTGTCCATGCTGGTCGGAGCTGCAACGCTGGGGAATTCTGGGCTCAGGCCTAACAGGCGGCGGCTGAATCGGTGCACTGGAGTAATGTCGACAGGTCGATTCTCGGGACTGCGTGAACGGGTCCGAGCAGGCGTCCCGAGCATCAGGTACCCAGCACCTCCACCAGTGTCACGACGTCGAAAGCTCGAGAGACAAACGAAACGCACTTGTCGGCAGAGGCAGTAACAAGAACGGACGGTTTTAAAATAGCGCGCGCTAGTCACTGCTTCTTCTTCTTCTTCTTGCTATGTTTTTCATAAGTGCCGATGTGTCTTATGTCGTCGCCATCGCCGCACTAGACACGCGCCAATATCACCTCTTTTCATTTCTTTGTCGCTCTGAAAATCACTGGGCACACCCTTCCGGTTCGCAAGCACGGTTCCACAGGCTTTGATGCCGCGCTCGGAAAGCTCCACTTCCAAGGCTGGGAATTTTAAAAAAATTCGAACAAAACCTCACAGCCAAGGCCTTTCAGTTCATCTGTGAGCTGGAGCACGACTGACTCTCCAAGCCCCATGGCAGTGCCTTCGCTCTTTTTCCCAGTGTACATGTCGCACGCAAACAAATATCCTGTCTCCGAGTCGCCACGGCACCACATCCTGAAGCCCCAGCGAATCATTTTGTTTTTATGTATTGTTTCATGATGTTGTGGCCTTTGAATTTGATCATGTGTTCGTCGACAGACTGCTGCTTTGACGGAGAAAGTGCCGCTTGAAACGACTCGTTGTAATGGTTGATAAGAGGCCTCACTTTATAGGCCCTGTCAAAGTTCGGCTCCTCTCTACTCGGCTGAGACTCGCTGTCTGCAAAATGCAAAGCGCTTCAAAGCTGCTCAAAGCGCTGAAGAGGTATCACACTGGCAAAGAACGGAACACCATGGTCAGGCAGCGTTGACAAATAATTTCTGAGAGCTGGCAACACGTGGTAACTCATTACTAAGTTGACTGCCCGAGACATTCTCATTTCGTCGTTTGTTGTTATGAAAACAATTCCATTTTGTGGTGAGTAACAAATTCTCTCTTTCACGAGTACGTCGGTGACCAGTGCATCAAAGTTTATCACTGCTGAAAAAATCTGAAGTGGTGTGACATCGCATTCACCTTTGTCCGGTACACATCGCACTATCGCGCACTGCATTCCAGCGTCGTTTGTGAATCTCTTGGCTCTGTAGGGCTGTTTCCATGTGATTTCCTTTGTGGCTTTAGCCGCACGCACGTAAGTAGAGCTGATGGGCGCTGTAGTTGTCGGGAGAGACGCTGTCCGCCTGATGCGTTTACTTGGGGGATTTGAAGGCCCCGGTTTGTCTGGGTGGTCAATCTCAATCTCTGCCCTAGCGTCTTCGTCCAAAAATTTCAAATCTTGAGCGTCAAGTTGTAATGCGGTTTCATAATCGCTGTCATGAGCGAACGAGATTTGGTAGATCTCTTCCTCTGACACTAGAAATTTACGCCGTTTAGCAGCCATTCTCCTGCGTGCCAAAAGCTGCGGTTAGGAAAAATAAGATGGCCAACTCACAAAAACGCACAGAAAAACACGAAAATGCCATCAAATTTTTGTTGCAGCATTTGCTAAGGCAATAAGATCGTTCACGCCAGCCCATTCAAAGCAGAACCGAAGTTCCGTCACGGTACATAGGGACACGTATGTCCCAAGCTAGATTTTCTCGAAATAAAGTACGATGCACGCTTATTTAACCATTGTTTCTGTTATCTTGGTAATTATAAAGTCTAACAAAACTATTTCTTTCAGATTGTGGCCGATAACACACGGCAAATTAAAGAAATTGCACTTACTTTTCCGGGTGAAAAACGCTGCACTCCCGCTTTAGAATCACCTCTTTTCTCGGGATTTCTGTGCCAGCGTTTCCGATGGAAATGTGATTTTTCGCTATAGCCAGGCCAAGAGAGACGCATGCGGAAGTTATACGCTCATCCACACCGCAATCCCTTGATACACCGTTTTCAGTTCTAGGGACATATGTGTCCCGTGTACCTCAAAGGGTTAAAAAGGACAGCAGAAACTAGACTGAAGTGGTTTAAGTATATGTAAGCATACCCCCAAATTTCAGTTGGTCCACACCCAAAGGTCCAGTTGGCCCGTCCCCGAATTCACGTTGGTCAACCCCCAGATTTCAAGTAGGCCCACCCTCAAATTTCAAGTTGGCCTCCCGCAAATTTCAAGTTGGCCCAACCTCAAGTTTTCATTGGCCGGCCCCTACTATGAGCTCCCCAATGCATTTTCTATGGACCCTCTGTATCCTATGAGTATCCACGCAGGGGCGTCTGCGCAAGCAGGCGTTTGGTGTGTTGCGACACCACGGACCCGAGCACACGAGGGTTGGCCCCTCCCGCGTCTAACCGTGCGCGGCTTAGCCGTGTCCGGGGAAAAGGGGATCCGGGGGGTTGAGCCAATTCCGGGTGTTTGGACCTTTACGGCCCCCCGGCGGAGGCAACACACCCCTTTGGCCTCGGCTTCACGTAGACGGCACCCCCGGACTGGCCCACCCGGGGGAAATCGGTAGTTGCCTTTTCCTATCCTTCTCTTCAATCTTCGTCTTTCTCTCTCACTTTCAATCTTTCCTGTCTTCTCCTCTCTTCTATTTACTTCCGACTTTCCAGGCAGCGAGGGTTAACCTTGTGTGGTGCAACCAACCTTGGCTGTACATATTTGGTTATAGTAGTGGCGTACAGCTGGCGTTTTGCAGTACCTGTCTTTTCCAGGTCCTGCAGCGTCCCCTCGTTGGGCTCCATGGTGGGTGGCTGGCGTCGCTGCCGAAAAATTCTATACCTATGGCTGAACAATTCCCGCCACTCCCTGATCGCCGTCTGAAAAGAGGGCGCACCGAAGATGTGTTTCAGTTTTTTGGACGCCAAACACAGAATTTCCCCCGATTTCATGTAATTCACTCTGAAAAGTCAGACACATCAGTACGTACAATTTCACCTTTCCTTGTCTCAAAGTCTTTGACTGATATTTTTGGAACAGGCTACAAAGCATCCAGGATGGCAAGCGGGGATCTCCTCTTGGAACTCCGTGATCTCAAACAATACGAGAAACTGCCCAATCTAGTGTCATTTGGAGATGCCCAATTAACAGTAACCCCACACCGTACTATGAATACCACCCGTGGCGTTGTCTCAGATGATGACCTGTTGCAGCTGAGTGAGGCTGAACTCCTTGAGGGTTTCAGTGATCAGAATGTCATCAATGTTAAACGGATTAAAATGAGGCGAGATGGCAAAGAACTCCTGACCAAACACCTAATACTTACTTTCAACTCAAGTGTCCTGCCCGAGTCCATCGAGGCCGGGTACATCAAGCTTCGTGTTAGGCCATACGTGCCAAATCCCCTTCGATGTTTCAAATGCCAGCGGTTCGGCCATAGTTCGCAGAACTGCCGTGGCCGCCAAACCTGTGCGAAATGCAGTGCTCACGAACACTCCTCCGAGTCTTGTGAAGGTTCTCTACATTGTGTTAACTGTGATGGGGAGCACGCCGCATACTCGCGGTCGTGCCCATCTTGGAAAAAAGAAAAGGAAATAGTGACAATTAAGGTAAAAGAAAACATAACTTTCAAAGAGGCACGAAGGCGGGTTACCTACCTGTCTAAAACCAGCTTTGCCGATGTGACGCGTCAGGGGGCAGCGTCGCAGCGGCTTCCGGCTGCTGTCCGGCCCATGCGTAGTGAGCCGGCGGTGAAGCCATCTGCCCCCTCGGCGACTGCAGCTAGCGCTGCTCCGCCACCCCAGCAGAAGGGGCCATCCACCTCTGGGCTGGTGGCCTCCAAGGTCTTGTCTCTCGAGACGAGGCCTTCACTGCGAACAAACCGCTCTCAAGAGCGGGTGTCCAGCGCTCCGCAAGAGCCGATGGACACATCTTCCAGCCAGATGGCGCAGCCAGCGCCAAAGGAGCGGCGAGAATCTCTCGACCGCTCCAAAAAAGAAAAAGCCCGCATCACAGGGCCCGACAAGGGCTCTGTAAGTTAAGTTAGTGTTTTTACACGAGACACACAGCCCAAACATCGTTTCCAACATGGCCACACAGATACTACAGTGGAACGTCAGAGGACTACTTCGTAACCTCGACGACATCACAGAACTCATACATAAATTTAATCCGAAAGTGCTGTGTGTCCAAGAAACACACTTAAAACCTACACAGTCCAACTTTCTCAAGCAATATGCCATTTTCCGTAAAGATCGTGACAACGCTTCTGCCTTGTCCGGAGGTGTAGCCATAGTTGTAAATAAGTCTGTTGCTTGCCAACAGTTTGTCCTTCACACGCCTCTCGAGGCTGTATCTGTGCGAGCAATTTTATTCAACAAGCTTATAACGATCTGCTCCATTTACATACCACCCAACCATCACCTCACTAAAACGGAATTTTACAGCCTCATCGACCAGCTCCCAGAACCATACATTATCACTGGTGATTTTAATGCTCATCATCCCCTTTGGGGAGATTCGCGATGCGACGCGAGAGGTCGACTCATTGAAAACTTCCTTATTAACTCCGGTGCGTGCCTCTTCAATAAGAAGGAACCAACATATTACAATATCCATCATAGTTCATATTCATCAATAGACCTGTCAATTGGCTCTGCCTCACTTTTCCCTGACTTAGAATGGCATGTAATTAAAAACCCATTTTGGAAGTGATCATTTCCCAGTAACCCTAAACTTAGTAACCGAACATGACACTCTTCCCCATGTCCCTCGCTGGAAACTGGCCTCAGCTGACTGGGAATGCTTTAGGGAATCCACGTACTTATCACGAGATTTTATAAATAATTTTACTATAGATCATGCCGTATCATATTTTACTGCTTTTATCATTGACGCCGCTGAGAAGTTCATCCCTCAAACATGTGGCACTTCATTTAAAAGACGGGTCCCCTGGTGGAATAACGATTGTAGACAGGCACGAAGGAGACAAAATAAAGCTTGGGGCAAACTACGTGAATGTCCTACAGCTGAAAACCTCATAGAATTTAAACATGTTAAATCCCAGGGAAGAAGGACGCGAAGACAGGCTAAGAGGGCAAGTTGGGAAAGGTTTCTCTCAGGTATCAACTCGTATACTCAAGAGGCAAAAGTATGGGACAGGCTAATGAGGCTAAAGGGAAAAGAAATCCATCCGTTGCCGCTAGTGAACGACGAAGCGAACAGCTTGGAAGACCAAGCTGACGCTCTTGGCGAACACTTCGAGCGCGTGTCTAGTTCAAATAATTATTCCGAGGCATTCCTTAAGCACAAACAAATCGCAGAACGCAAGGCTATTGACCGCAAATGCAGACAGAACGAACCCTATAACATGCCTTTTAACATCGCCGAATTGAGAGCCTCCTTGGCTGCATGTCGGAGCTCTGCACCTGGACCCGACAGGATCATGTACGACATGATCAAACACATTCACAGTGATACCCTAATAACGCTACTCGCACTTTTCAATGCTATATGGGCTGCCGGGTACCTACCTACTGCATGGAAAGAATCCGTTGTCGTTCCGATTCTGAAACAAGGTAAAGACCCCAAATTAGTAACAAGTTACCGCCCAATAGCCCTCACAAGTTGTATCTGCAAACTCTTTGAAAAAATGATCAATCGTCGCCTTTTACACTTCCTTGAGTCAAACAAAATTCTTGATCCATATCAGTGCGGCTTCAGAGAAGGACGGTCTACAACGGACCATCTCGTGCGCATCGAAGCAAACATTCGTGATGCCTTCATACATAAACAATACTTCCTATCCGTGTTTCTCGATATGGAAAAGGCGTACGATACGACCTGGCGTTACGGAATCCTACGCGATCTGTCGGCAATCGGCATCCGCGGTAATATGTTAATTATTATTGAAAGCTACCTACACAACCGCACATTCCGGGTTAAAATAGGTAATACACTGTCGCGTCCATTTATACAGGAAACTGGTGTACCCCAAGGAGGTGTGCTCAGCTGCACACTGTTTATCGTGAAGATGAACACGCTTCGTGCCTCACTACCGCCAGCTATTTTTTATTCTGTCTACGTAGACGACATACAAATAGGTTTCAAATCCTGCAACCTCACAGTCTGTGAGAGACAAGTACAACAGGGCTTGAACAAAGTGTCCAAGTGGGCAGACGAAAACGGATTCAAGGTGAACCCCCACAAAAGCTCTTGTGTTCTTTTCACCAGGAAGAAAGGGCTTGTTGCAGATCCCACTATCGAAATGTATGGACAACGAATATCTGTCAACAAAGAGCACAAGTTCCTAGGCATCATACTTGATTCTAAACTTACTTTCATTCCACATATAAAATATCTCAAGGTGAAATGTCTAAAAACAATGAACTTACTAAAAATTTTATCTCACACATCCTGGGGTAGTGACAGGAAGTGTTTAATGAATCTTTACAAGAGTCTCATTTCATCACGACTGGACTACGGTAGCGCGGTATATCACTCTGCCGCCCCTAGTGCGCTGAAGATGCTGGATCCCGTCCACCATCAAGGTATCCGCCTGGCCACTGGCGCTTTCAGAACAAGTCCCATTGAAAGTTTATACGTCGAATCAAATGAGTGGTCACTCCATCTGCAGAGAACATACACCAGCCTCACATATTTCCTTAAAGTCCGCTCTAATCATCAGCATCCATGTTTTAATACCGTTAACGATATGACGTGTGCTACACTTTTTGGTAATCGTCCCTCTATAAGACAGCCTTTCTCACTACGTGTCAGGGAGCTTAGCGAAGAAATGGATATCCCACTCCACGAACATCACTTAATGCCTTCAGCCAAGCTGTTACCACCTTGGGAGTGGCAGGTGGTAGCATGTGATATGTCCTTTGTAGAGGTTACAAAGCACGCTTCAGAGGTTGAAATCCGAATGCATTTCCTAGAATTACAGTCCAAGTACCCGTACACAGAATTTTACACAGACGCTTCTAAATCACATGCCGGAGTATCCTATGCAGCCGTCGGCCCGTCCTTCTCGGAATCCGGCGTGCTTCACCAAGAAACAAGTATCTTTACGGCTGAGGCCTACGCAATATTGTCAGCTGTAAAGCATATAAAGAAATCAAAACTCCAAAAAACTATTATATTTACAGACTCTCAAAGCGTCGTAAAAGCCTTGAAGTCACCCTGTAAACAGAAAAACCCTATTCTCATTGAGCTCTATTCTGTTCTTTGTAGAGCATACGCAACTAACCAACATGTCATTATATGCTGGGTGCCTGGGCATCGAGGCATCGAGGGCAATGTTCTTGCCGACCAAATGGCCACATCAGTCACAACACCCGCTATTAACCCTACAGCTGCTGTTCCTGCAACAGATTTGAAACCTTTCTTGCGAAAGAAACTGCGAAGCCACTGGCAACGCTTGTGGGACGCAGAAACAAGTAATAAGCTTCATTTGATTAAGCCACAGTTAGGTTACTGGCCCTCCGTAACAAAAACACGACGAACTGATGTCCTATTCTGTCGTCTCAGAATAGGACACACCTACGGCACCCACAATTTTCTATTGAATGGTCATGATCCTCCAACCTGTGGTAGATGTGGCGACAGGCTCACCGTCCTCCACGTCCTCCTGGAGTGTCGGGAAGCCGAAAGAGAAAGAAAGAAACACTTTCCTCTAGCATATCGCTCTTGTGTTCCTCTGCATCCCGCCATGTTTCTTGGTAAAGAACCGCTCTTTAACACCAAAGCAGTCCTCGCATACTTGAAAGATGTTGTGCTACATGTTATTAGCCCAGTAAGTTCGTAGCGCATCCTCTCTCAAGAGGATGTTGCTGTGATAGTTTTTTTTATAGCACATGCCTACAAGCTCTTGTGTCTCAAGGGCTCTGTTTAGGCACTTGTGCTTCTGGCCAATTCCTGCATCTGTAATATTTTTGTAAGTCATATCATTCTTTTGCAACGTATATTCATGTCTATAGTACACATCATTAGTCATTGCCATAATCTTATTACGTATAGATTTTACGCTCTTTACAGCGACTGTTTTTAGGCCCCTTTACAGCCATGCCACATCGACTGTTCATGTAATTGACTATTCATATACCAGAGCAAGTCATCACCATCGTCTTGGCGCTCTTTGGCCACATCTGGCCCTTGCGCCAATAAACCACAATAATCATCATCATCATCACCTATGAGTATCCTCTGTGATCAATTTAATTTTTAAAAATTTCCTTATCGCTTATAAAGCATTTCATCAAAATTTACAGTATTACAACAATTAAATATCTTAACGTTAGAAATTGCGCATTTTTGTGCAGATACAGTAGGCATTATAGTTTTCGCGTGACAAGGTTGGAGTACGCGCCAAAGAATGCTTACGCATTAAACGAAAAAAAAAATTGCGTCGGCCGGGAATCGAACCCGGGCCACCCGCGTGGCAGGCGAGTATTCTACCACTGAACCACCGACGCCCGTGTTAACGACGGAGAGCAGCACTCTTTAAACGGGAAGGGAAACTGCGCAACGTCTAGCTGTATCTAGGTCACTTCGGTCCGAGCACTTGCTCGGTCAAGCACAGCTGCAGGTCGACCGGGCGCTTCGGAAGCGAAACAAAGGCTTGTGTGACGCAAAATGCCGTTTGCTATGAAAATATATCTTTGCAGCACAATAGCGTATTTATAGCAAGGCAAGGTTGCGACGTTCGAAACATGGTACTTGTGGCAGTGAAAGTTTCTTGCGCTGCTCGCTTTTTCATGGAAAGGGATTCCTTTAGCTACTTCACACTTCATAGTGCGTTTGATGAAGCAACTTGAAACGCCTATTTTAAAGAAAATTTGATTCTAGAAAACGAAAACTAGGTTTTAGAAAGGCGGTCAGAAAGACTCATAGCACTCGGGTAATCCCGCTGCTGCCCTGCTCTCTCAGCCGTGTACTCATTGTAGAGCCTGATTTAAGATCGTTTTAAAGCGAAGCTATATATGGCTAGGCGAAACAAAAAAGCGTCTGCGCGTCGTCTGTCCACAGAAAACTATCACCATAAGCAATGGCTCGAGCGTCGTCGTCTTCTGCCGTAGCTGGCTGCTCGTTGGTGCCCCTCGGGTTGTGCTCGTGCTTGGCACGCGCTCGCGCCACTGCTTCCGCGCTCGTCGTCGTCGTTTTCTTCCACAGATAGCTGCATTGCCGCTCATCATTCTAGCGTAGAATTTCACTTCTCGACTGTCGTCGTACTGGGGAGGTCGCATTTAAGGGGGTATGGGCTATTGCTTAAGGGGGGGGGGGGGGTATGAGCCATTCATTGTATTGCGTAACAGACAGATTTAATTTGGAAGCAATCTAATTTCGAAGAATCGCAAGCGGCAATGGTGGGCGAATGCTGCTAACTATGCCGCGGAGCACACTCGCGACATCGAACGCAAGCGACAATGGCGGATTGCGGTCATACCGTCAGTGACGTTGTTTTTTCCGTCGCAGCCGAACGTGTGTCTTACCTCATAATTGAGAAATGAACCGTCAAGATTAACCCAGTGATAAACACCGGGGCCACACGTTTCAGCTTCTCTGGTTAACCATCTTCACGGAATGGGAGGGCCGACTAATTTCTTTTTCACTTGCCATCCTGGAGGAAAGCCAAATACACCGTACACTATTGAAGGATGAACTCGAAGAGTCCGTGAAAATGTTTTTCATTTTATCTGGAGTGATTTAAAGATCCAATGCGAGGGTCACACGATCACTTTTCAAGTGCTACGAAGTATACAGCCTTCGAAACTATCAAACTCTAGTGACTCGAAGGATAAGGCTGCTACACAACAAGATCTAAGAGCTCGAAATTTTTCCTGCAATCAGACACAAAGCGCTTGTGGCGCCTCTATCGCGAGTTGTGATTCTGCATTCCCGACATTGACATTAAACGGCCCTAACAATTATTCTAACTACATAAAGAGCGCCTTTTCAATATTGTATCGCGTTTGAATGACATACCGAAATAATGTAGTCTTTAGGATTGCGCAATGATCGCGGTTGCGCATTTTCTAAGGATTGTTGGTTTTCTTGAGCACTCTAGAAACATTGGGGCTTCAAGCTGCAGTCAAGGCTTTAGTCAAACCTTCAGTCAAAGCTTGACTCGCCTCTTCTGCTGCTGAGCAAGCCGCTTATGCGAGTGGAGAACTACACTACCTCAGGGTGAAAGTAGCGGTAACGGACAGCTATGTCTATGGCTATGGTAACGGACAGCTGTCCGTCTCACTGAACCCCTCCTGCACGAGACAGGGCAAAGGGTACGGGACCAGGTGCGGAGGGCAGGTACCAAGAGATGGAGGGCGGCAATTCGGGCGAACGCTGCTCGGGCGGTATACTGTGCCGGCAAGGTCGATATAGCCAAAGAGACCATCTACCACAGCTCCCGAGGCAGAGGTTTGCATTGCGTGTGCAGTGGTGTGCTCAGAATAGAATACACGTGTTCACTGTGGATCTAAGCACTGCTTGCCCTCGATGCCAGACCGGGGAGCAGACCACGAAGCACGTACGTCGTCGTTAAACGTCCTGGCTTGCGTCCCGTCGCACCCCGCATCAAGGGCCTCGCAGCGGACGATTGCAGTGATGCACTCGCGATGACGCTCGGCTTCCGTGGCACCTAGGGTGCCTCGATACCGCGCTTCTCCGTACAGGGTGGTGACACGTCCGCTTTCTCCGCCATATTTTGTCGGAACATGTAAAGGCACGGTATGACGGTCAGCGGGAATTTAGATTCTTCGCTTGCTTACAGAGGAACAATTTGTAATTTTCGCAGTTTGAACGTTTAAGTGCATTGCAATATTTACATATCACCTGAAAAACAGTGGTGGAACGCTTACAGTAAAGCAATACTAGGATAAGTTTCGAGCCCAGCAGCTAGAGAACTTGTAATATTTTCCGCGATTTTGCTTACGATAGCAAATTTGTTTCGAAAACAATGTTGACGCATATGGTGTATACTTAAAGGTTGTCCTTCAAGAAGGCTGATAGAATTTGGCTAAAGCTATAGCTGAGTAACGTCATGAAAAGGTATAGGACAAAACGAGGTGAGGAAATACGGCGCCGTTGCCAATAATTGAAGGTAGTGTAGTTATCGAGATAAAATTCGTGCGTGTAAAATGTAAGAATGGTAAAGAACACGCGGCCGAAAACAGTCTTACACTAGCAAAGTGTCAAAAACCAAACTCGTAGCGCGGTTTCGATCACGGCCGCGGCGGCCAAATTCAATGATGGCAAACTACAAGAACGCTCGTCTACGTAGATTTAGGTGCACTTTAAAGAGCCCCAGCTGATAAAAATCATTTCGAAGTCTCCCACTACGCTCAATAATCAGACCGTGGTTTTAGCATGTAAAAGCACATAAGTTATTATGTCTCTAAGTGAAAGCAAATACAAGGCACGCGATCTCAGTCGTACGACCTTTAAACACTGATAAATGAACAGTGGCGTTGTAGACATCTAGCCTAAAGTATAAGTCCATGCGTTCGGCTTGTGAATATTTTATGCCTGTGGTATATAGTGTAATATTTCCCGCCTCTATAAGTATAAAGGCTAAAGGTTTTGCTGAAAAACACATTTATCTTGCGTTCTGTTATGCAACGACCTATAGATGAGCACAGCAACGTGAGAAAGAACAGAATAAAGTGACACATGTCACCAAGCGAAAGGGAATGTTCATTTCCGAAATATATAGCTGTAACATGAATAAACCAGAGGAAGGCAACTTCGAAATAACTGAGATGTGGTTCAAGGCATTTCACTAACACGTTCACCTGCCTGAATCCCCAGGACGTCATGCACATAAACTTGAGAGCACTGACAAAACAAAGTTCATGTAATGCTTCTTGCGAACATGAAAACCGATCAGTCAAAGATTACACCTGCGGCGTTTTTAAGTACCTATTCCGTCCCCTTCGTTACATATGACTGGTGCGATCAGTGCAAGTGTAAATGCTGTGCTGCAACACGACAAAACTCCCCAGTGCTTGCGTTTGTTGAAAATTACCCATATGGTTCGAGCAGGTTTCTCATCGGCTTCATTAAATGACTACGACGGCAAACGCCTAGTGATGGAAAGATGTCCTGAAGACTGTTTCACACAAAGACCCAAATTTAAGTATAATGGCTTAGAAGAACAAGGTTCTTGCAGACTTTTTCCAGCGTTCTTGGTCGTGGGTAACTTAAGTCATAGGTGTCGTTTTTCCCGTTTAGCTAGTGGAAAAAGGTGTGCAGCAAACGGGCATGACGGAGTGTTTTAACTATGAAACTGTCACGCACTTTTCGACTTACGTCGAGAGTCCGAAAAGTAAACTTAGCGAACACGCCCGCAACACCGCGGAAATTACAAACACCAGGCAACACGACAGTGCCGCACTAATGCACGCACATGTACGGCCGCTTCAACAGCTCCGACACAATATTGCGGTGGTGCGGCGCAGGCCTGGTCAAAGGGTGTCACCACGTTGTACGGCGAGAGGCGGCGCTCGCGACGCCAAAGGTGCGCGCCTGTTTTATAGCTAAAAACACTCCGTCATGTCCGTTTGTTGCGTGCCTACGAGCTCAAAGGACTAACGGCAACTACATGTCTTAGATTTCCCCGCGACCCAGAACGTAAGGAAAAGTCGACAAAAACTTGTTCATCCAAGCCATGATACTTAAACTTGTGTCTTCGTGCGAAACGGTCTTGAGGAAATTTTCTGATGCACTAGGCGTTTGCCCTCTAAGACATTTAATCAAGGTGATGAGAAGCCCGCTCTAACACAATGGATCATTTCCAACAATCTCATGTACTAAGCATCCAAGATGTTTGGAAAATGTTCTTGGACAGCTTTCTCTCCTTGCTGCTCAGCATTTATACTTGCACGTATTGTACAAGCCCGATGTAACTACAGCGAGATTAAATGTGCAAGTGAAACCACCGCAGGTGTAAACTTCGACTGATCTTTTTTATGTTTATAAAAAGCGTATAACTTGCGCTTTGCTTTGTCGATGCTCTCAGGTTTCTGCGCATGGCCTCCTATGGCTTAAGGCAGGTGAACGTGTTGGTTAGCTACCTGTCTCTCAGTGATTTCCAGACGGTCTTCCTCATGTTTTTACTCAAGTGAAAGTATATATTTCTGGCAAGAAACATTCCCTCTCTTTGGGTGAGATGTGTCACTATGCTTCTGTTTCTCACATTGCTGTGCTTATCTATGGGTCGTTGCATAACAGAACGTAAGGCAAACGGGTTTTTCAGCAAAACATTCAGGCACTATACTTAAACTGGCAAAAAAATATTATACTATACTTCAGGCAGGAAACTTCCACATGCCGAACGCATGGGCTTATACAAAAGGCTATATGGCTGCAATGACGGTGTTCATTTATCAGTATTTTTAAAGGTCGCACATTGTACCTTGCTTTTGCTTTTCACTGATGAAAATAATAAATTATGTGGTTGTACGTGCCAATACCATAATCAACATAGCTTTGACTACCTGGGGTTCCTTTATTTTTTTTCCTTTTTCCTTTTTTTTTCGGAAGTTTGCCCAACGGCATAAGATATTATATATATATATATATATATATATATATATATATATATATATATATATATATTTAGGTCGGTTTCGGCGATGTGCATCAATAGGGCCCTAAGGTTGGTCGCGTAGAACCAAGAATTATAGCCCAGTGGTCTTTTTTGACGTGCACCTAAATGCAAGTCCACGAGCGTCTTCTGCATTCTGCCCTCTTTACATTTCGGATACCATGGCCGCTATCGTAACGGTGACCCCTAGCTTGCCTTTTTGACACTTGCAGAGTTTGTCTCTGCTAATGTAATACTGTTTTCGGCCACGTGCTATCAGTCATACCGTTCAGGCAAACAATTTGTATCTCAACGACTACAGCACCTTCAGTGGTTGGTAACGGTGCCGTAATTATTCATCTCGTTTTGATCTTTTCGCGACATTACGCAGGTATAATGTTACGGCCATAAGTTGCGTCACCCTTTTTTGAAGGACAACCTCTAACTTCTTATGTATGCCCCATATACGTCAACCTTGTTTTTTGCAACAAGTTTGTTAGCGGAAGCAAAAGTGCGGCAAAAGCGAGTAGTTATCTGCTGGGGAAACTTATTCTAGTATTTCTTTATTGTAAGCGTTCCACCTCAGTTTTTAAAGTGATATGTAAATATGCACGCAATGCACGTAATGGTGTAAGCTGCGAAAATTATACATCTTTACGCTGTCAGCGAGCGGAGAGCCTAAATTCCCGCGGTTCGTCATAGCGTGCCTTTGCGTGTTCCGACATAATATGGCGGTGTAACTTGACGTGTCACCACCCTGTACGGAGAAGCGTAATGTCGAGGCACCCTAGTTTACACTAGGGTGCCTCAGTACGCTCCCACTTTCGGCGGGGAAGAGTGCACTGAGGCACCATAGAACACAGACCTCCACCTAAGGGCCTCATAACAACCGGAAGAAAGCTACGGCAGACTTTAAGCCATAAGTATATAGGGCGATCATTTTATGTTTTATGGAATTCTTAAAAATCGCCTGTGGCAGATAGCAAAATTCGTGTCCTCGAGCTGGATTTTTCGAAGAGGCGGACATTATACTAGCAGGGTGAATCCAAACACATGTTCAACGAATGAACGAAAACTCACTAATTAAGTTCTTAATTATTTACTTTACGGCACATATTGCAATTTACGAATTGTAGCTGGTGAGCTTGCAAGACGTATCAGTATCGTGGTGTGCCGCAGGCGAGACATGACCAGAGGCTCCAAGCAAGGGGAGCGGTAGCGTCCCCGTTTGTTCAACAACCATGTCTATATACAGAAAGTGGGAGAGGGTGTGTTCCATCACCACCATGTGTCTTGTGCGATACAGATATCGGTAACGTCACACGTGCCGTAGATGCGAAGTAGGCGCTGCGCCAGATACGATGCATAGATGCGATACAGTATATCCACTTGATTTGATTTGGTGTTTATTTCTTTCGAACGCAAGGGGAAGCCAATTGAAGCACGAAGGCGGTAGGCGGGACTGGACCTTGGCACCTTGTTACAGAGAACAGCAGACACATCAAGTGCATATACCTGTACAACAACAAAACACACTTGCAAATCAGATATACGACTTGATATAAAATAACAGAAAATACAGTGGTTATGTACATAAAAAAATGTCGCAGTTTCACCCGAAAGGCGAAGCATCAATTGCGATAGCAAATTAGGAGAGAGCTATACGGAGTAAGGATAGTAGTTTTATCAGCTGCATAAACTTCGACATGCAGCAGCACCAGCAACGCGCAGAACTGTTGTCGACGCCGTCGGCGTTTTGCCCGCGTTAGCACCGAATGCGTGCGGCGTTCGTGACTGCTGCCGGTGCCTCTGGGGGTGGCTCCGCGGTTTTCGACGAGATCAGAACACTTGTCGAGGAGCGTCGGAAGTCTTTACCAGTTTCTCGCCTCGCAACGTTTTTATATAA